>NC_080041.1:59928656-60223579 GCF_012489685.1 Lotus japonicus | reverse complement strand
ATTGAAACCTTCCAGGAATCCATGGACCCAACCATGCATCTCTCTTGTCTAACAGCGACCTTAAGCACGAACTTTCTTTACATTCTGAAGCACGCCTTTATTCCAACAAACAATAACAAATACACAGATCAAACAAAGAAGATTTAACAATTAATCAATTATTACATAAGTGAAGAAAATGATTAAATTTTAACATTTTTTCAACCAGCTTTCGTTGAAATATAAAACAAGATACCACAAATTTAACATAATTTCTTCATTATGTTCAAGAAACTTTATAATTTATTAGGAGTTAACATGATGAAAACTTTTTCAAAAGCCAAGTTCCTTCTTCATCAAACCTTCTAAGTGTTTAAGAATAGTTCTGAATCAGTTCCTTAACTAATTTTTCAGCTGCTGTTTTTCCTTGGAATTCAATAGTTGCCCTATTAGAGGATGTTAAGCATATCCTAGGAACTTGGACTACTTTTTTATTAATATTTTCCGATGAATCAAGAAGTAAAGAGGCTAGACTCTAGAGTCTTATGGCAATGGGCAATCTACATTACAATTTGGTGCATATGATTGCAGCATGTTAGGACCCAATTGCAAGGTATGGGACTTGAGTCCCATATTTGAAGTATGGGAATCTAATGTGGGGTTTTTATAAGGCCTTGGGCTTCTCCAACTACAACAGCTAGCTTTTGTGGTATCGTTCTCCCAAGGTTTTTTATCAATTGGTATCAGAGCCTTCCACCAAGTCTCGCACGGCATGGGTGGTGACGCTGGCATTGCAGTGTTCGCCCAGGACTAGTCAAAGAGCTAGTGCACAGCCACCCGATGGGCGCCGGGGCTGTGGAGCGTGGTGGGATGTTAGAACCCAATTGCAAGGTATGGGACTTGAGTACCACATTGGAAATATGAGATTCTAATGTGGGGTTTATGATACTTTTATCCTTATAGAAGTTTCTATGGCACAACAGTTGATTTAGGATAAGAATAGATATTGGCTTCTATTTGTTAAAAGCACAAAAGTGGTTTAAACCAGCAAAAATAATAAGGAATCGACCGCTTTTCTTTTTTGCAAATTGTTGTTTTGAATTTACTTAGTTGAGAATGATTTATCAACTCTAATTCATCATAATTTCATCGCTTCCTTATGAAGTCTCTTTTATCAAAAGCAGAAAATTATTCCAAATGATATCAATTTGGAAAACTAGAAAGAAGAGAAAAACACCGCTATTGCATTTTTGCACAACTTCTCATAATACCAAAACAACACTCGCATGACATTTAAAAGGATCCTACACAAAGGAAAGTTGAAACATGTTTTTTATGTATTAGAAAATGATGTTCAGCCCCAAGTCAAAATTTAAATGATGTTATTACGGATAAATACAACATAAACACTACCTGAATGGAAATGTACAAAGTTGAATAATCTGAGGATGGTCATTTTTAAATGACGCTGGATCAGGAAGAGATTGGTAAGCTATTAAAGTTTTGATGATGAAGATGTCCACTGCAGGCTTGACATGTGGTAGTTCCTTGGCTCTTAGTGCCGATATGTATGATAATGCACTGATTTCAACACAGGTTAGGAATTACTATCAACTGTCAAATGAAGTTACAGCCATAAAAAAACAGAGCCAATTTACAACGAGCTGTACCTATTAAGATACAAAAGAACTGGTTGAAGTAGAACACCATCATTCACAACATTAGGAGATATAAAGCACTCTATAAATGCTGTGAGTGCATGAACAGCTGCAGACCATACACTACAAAATATATAAGACGAGACCATGAATAACACATGCACAATCAGAAGCACTTCTTGTTTTCAAGACAGAAGACATGGAACAAAATAGCATGCTATGAAACTTTTAATCAAATCTAAATGATAAGAAACCTTTGGATCCTGAATACCTTCTCACTTATCTCGAGTCTCGACTCTGTTCAATTAAACAATTGTTGAAGGACAAACGAAGTCCCACAATCCCACATCGATGAGATATGGTCAAAGGAATCCTTATAAAGGGTGGGGGAGTGTCGGAGGACAAACGAAGTCCCGCATCAACTAGAAATATGATCAAAAAACTCCTTATAAACGGGTGTGCGATCCTCACACCAAAGCTAGCTTTTGGAGTAGAGCTAGACCCATAATCGAATTCAAAGATAGTATAGAGTCTATCCTAGAAGCCCATTTAACCAAGGGAAGACAAAAAAATATAGGGGGTTACTTTTTGCACACCCCAACATTGCTATGTGCACAGCCAAATGATTTTCGTCCCAAATACCATTATACTAGACTTCCAGAAGTTCATGTTCCAAAAGGTGAAAAATATCACTTCTGAAAATCCAACTTCCGGAAGTGTAAATGTTTTTTCTTCTGAATTACACTTCCGGAAAAGAACTACAAGTTCAGGAAGTGAACTTTTTTTACTTTCAGAACTTGAACTTCCCAAGGTGTAAAACTAACTCTAACTAACAAATAGAACTATTAGATTAACAAGTGTGACTAAAAGAAGTCCCACATTGTATTGACAAGCAAGTGTACTATCGAAGTTAAAGGACTCACTTACCCATTGCCTTAATTGCCTTATGGTTTTGTGGTGATGTGGATGTAACTTAAATTGTGATATGGTATCAGAGGTGAAAATGCCTAACAGCTCATGATCCAAAAAATCTAAAAAGAAAACAATATCGATGAAAAAAATTCAAAAAAAAAAGTCATCTAGGTCTTTGAGGCTCAAGTTAAAAGATGATCCAAAAAAAATCTAAAAAGAAAACAATATCGAAGAAAAAAATTCAAAAAAAAAGTCATCTAGGTCTTTGAGACTCAAGTTAAAAGATGAAGGAGCACAAGTCCAACGACCTCTTGAGTACAAGCCCGGACAAACAGGCAAGTCATAAGGCCTCTGAGGCTCAGAAAGGAGCACAAGTCTAACGACCTCTGATGTTCCACTTGAGTACAAACTCAGGCAAAAAGCAAGTTCTAAGGCCTCTGAGACTCGAACAAATGAGTACAAGCCTAGGCAACAAGGAGAAAAAAAAATGGAGTCCCACTTGAAGGGGGAGCATTAGAGTAACAAGTGTGACTAGAAGGAGTCCCACATTGTATAGATAAGCAAGTGTACAATAGTATATAAGTTAAAGGACCCACTCACCCATTGCCTTAAGTGCCTTAAGGTTTTGTGGTGATGTGGATATAACTTAAATTCTAATAAGAACCACCACTCGTGGCCCCCTTTAGATGTTAGGTCAATATCTACCACTATGGAAGGAAATTGAAAAATAATTAACAATAACATTCACAAGATGGATGAAGAGTTCAATTAAGAAAAAATAATCTAAATAATGAAACCACAGAAAACATAGAAGATCAAGATAAGAATTGTATGACCAATAAAGAGTAATAACGCTTGGGATGTACTTACTATATCCTTGACATTAAATCTTCAGTCTTTGTAATTTCATTTTCGGGGTTACCAGTAAAGAGGGTGGCCCATAAGGCAAGAATGTCAAAGACGTCATCTTCAAGCTCCTGCAGGCAGGGAAAAACCTCATGACATGTGGATTTTGCTAATAACAGTTATACGGCATATCACAGAACCAGTCCTGATATGATTTTCAAGTGTCATATTACCAAATCTTATAAATAGTGCATAAAGATTATGTGTTATAATTTTTCAAGAGGAAAGGTAGCTCCAAAAGCTCCCTTTGCAGAGAAATTGGTAAGGTCTCCTCTTAGGGGGGATATGTGTAGAGACTAGAGAAGACTTGTAGAAAAAACGAAAAGGAGGGTAGACCAAATTGATGATAAACTCATAGTTAGAGGTAAACTATAGGCCAAACCATTGGGAGAGATTTAAATTTCAAAGGTCTATCATTGGGCTTCCTTCAAGACTAGACATTATAGCATTATTTGATAAATCTATTAGACTCCGCCTAATGGGAAAGGACTTCAATTGTTGTTCTATAAAACTATAGAAGCTAAGAATTGGAAATACGAAGATTTGATTGGGAGCCTCTAAGACCGATTCCCTTGGATACATGACTCTTCTCCTTAACATTAAGCCTTAATTGTAATACTGATGTCAAATATTTTCACACGCTTTTCTTTACCATTAGTTTTGTTTCATAACAAATTTTATCTTAAGCAAAACTCCAACAATTCAAACTTCTTACCTCCTTTGGTAAAGAAGCTAATAAAGATGATAAAAGCAACCATCCAGCTTCTTTCTCAACTGCAGCAGCCCCAGGATTGCGACTATGTTCCGTCAGCAATTTCTTTGAAACCCCAAAAACTAATCTGGGAAGCCTGCTTATAGTACATTATTACTTATTATTTAAGAAAATCAAGCAAGTATTAAGCTTCATACATGGCACAGCTTCTGTTGTTATCTAGCATCATACCGAGAATGAAACTAGAAATGTAAATTATAATTGGTTTTGACTGAGAGAGAAACTTTAGTCCACCTCAAAGAAGAAAACTAGAAGAGCAGATACTGAAATATGAATGATGGCCTTCCATGGGAAACATCAATAAATAGAAGAACTAAAAAGATATAAAGATAAAAGCTGTTGATTAGCATTTAAATCAAGTAATGATCATATACTCATTTTACAAAGTAAAAAACTGTAACATATTAAGAGTCTGAATCAGCTCTCGCATTCTTTTGTGTTTAGTTTAGAATTTTTTTCATTCAAATAATTGGACACCTCATCATTTAGATTAAATCAGGTGTTGATCAACTTCCATTCTATCTCTAAATATGGATAAAAATTATGATGCAAGTAAAAGGACAAAGCATTTTCAAATCCAAGTTAGTCACACAATATATATGTCTACACGCATGCATTCATATATATATATATATATATATATATATATATATATATATATATATATATATATATATATATATATATAGGCGAAAAGAATTCATCAATTTGGTGTAAAAAGAAATGTAACTAATCCAGGTCTGAAATAAAGTAAAATAAAGGGGAAGACAAGTTACCTTGCAGGGTAACCAAGAGGTAATTTTGGAGAAACAGAGACTAAAGCTGCCAAGACAGTAGCCTGCCCATGCAAAGAATCAAGCTCAAGCTGTAAATTGCTTCCCTGCAGACAATGTATTAATGTCAATTCACAAAAAAAGTTACAACAAAGCCACTAGTTGGGCTTTGATCTTTAATCTCTCCACAAATAAAAAGGTTAAAACTCAGCTGAATACAAACTTTTTCTTGTGCAATTTTAAAAACTTTGCAGCGCAAGGTCTATATAATAATTAGTGTTGTTTCAATGGTTGGGCTGACCAGTATGAACTTCTATAGTAAATTTTTTTCTAAAAAAAGAAATATTCTATAGTGAGTTTTAAAGTGGAATACTTGTGCCACCGAGTGTCAGTTTCGCTCCATCAATATCAGAAATGTAAAATCACTCAAAACAACCATGAGCAGAACACCAAAGTGAACCGCAATGCCATCTTATCCTATAACATGCGAGTGCAATCACATGCCCGAGTAGATTGGCCATTCTACCTCACATAAATTGAACGCTGCCGTAAAATTCGTTTCCTTATTCTTAACAAAACCTTTAAAAGTTACGGGCAAACACAGTGTTCACAAAGAAGAAATTTAGATTGCTAGCCAATGACTAGACCTTAAATGGAGCTTTAGATTGCAAATGGGCTTAAAGAAGAAATTACTCATTATAAGGTGAATAAGTAAGAAATGAAAACAGGACAATAATTTCATAATGAAATGAAGGGAACTTCATTTTTATTAATCAATTAGAGGTTCCACTCAGCTGCCTGACTAAACCTAGTTATCAATGCATTTTGTCTATCTTTTTCATGTATCTCATTAGTACCTTAATTATGGAGGATTTCTCATCCCCAACTCTGTCGTATTCTTACCTTCAGTGAAATTTGTTTTACCCATAATAATGAAGAATGCAATAAAACTTTAAGAACTATACCTTTTCAAAAGAAACACTCTCTCTTAAAGCGGTAAGATTGGTCACCCCGTATGAAGTTAAACCGCCAACACAAGTTGGATCAACTTCAGCCAATGCACGTAATGCCAAAGCAGCCTCAATTCGAACCTAACAATATGCATATTTCAAACAGATATAACAAAGAGTAAAGGAAAAAAAAAGCCTGGGTATAAGAATTATGTTGTGATTCCATATTCTCCATAAATATGAATTAGCAAAAGGTTTTCAAATCATTCTACACAAGAGAATAAGGAAGAGGATGTGTTAAACCAATACAAGAATAAAATCCAGAATGAACAATGCTGTCATGAGCTCACTAGCTTTGAAGAATGTGACACCGCCGCAACTATAGTGTTGTCAAGAACATCCTTAAATTCAATTGGAACCTGCAAATGGACAAAACCAAAATATGTAAACTTGAGACATCCCTCCATACTTCATCCTTTATAATAGCACCTACATCTCATTACCTCTCCTAGTGTTTTCAGAGTATAAGACAGAGTACGCAGGGCTGCCACCTTCATGTAAGGACCAGCTTCAGGTGACTGGAGCTATAACTTGCCAAAAAGTGGGGAAGGAAAGGGAGGAGTAAATAATTCAGTACACATCACTAAGATGACATTGAAGCTGAAACAAACAATAACAAATATAGAAAAGCTTATAGAAACAACTGATTTAATTTAAGTAAATTGCACCTGCTGTCCTAGAAAAACCAAGAAATTCCTTTGAGTCGGTTCAGTCATTTGATCTGTTACACCGACACGAAGAACATAAAGAACACATGCCTGCAGAAAGAAATAAGACACTTTTATCAATAGTTCACAAAACTAAAAATCTTAAAAAGGAAAGGAGTGTCAGAAAATTCTAGCACATTGCTATAACCAAATGCACAATCAACCGGTTAGATACAAACCAATGAGCACTCATTGGAGCTTATCTAGTGCTTGTTCTAGTAGATAAGCTCCAATAAGTCCGTATCCGAACAGGCTCAATGTCTGCAAAAAGACAACAAGGGCACCAATATTTCTTTTGTTCTTATCCGAAAACCAAATAAGAAGTAGAGGATTTTGCAAGTCCTTGAAAATTCATTTCCAAGTGCATTTTATCACCGTTCAGTTAAACACAATGTTGAGAACAGTCAAAATATTCAAATCTAGGAGGTCTTATGACTAGCAGAAGGCATTATTTTATTCTTTTTGTTTGAATTTCTTCTGAGTTTCGTTTTTTCAACATCCAACAATATCCGATGTTTGCACTAAATGGCTCTAAAATTTATGCGAATATTCAGGCCCATTAGATATTAAATGACGAGCAAATTTCAATTTTTTTTTATTCAAAAACCTCTTACATCTGTGTGAAGTGCACGTGTTTCTCTGACATTGATTCCACCCACTGCCATTCTCTTTCCTAACTCATTCTATTCTAATTATGAAAACAAAAGAGGGAATTAATCAAAGACTTTTGATTGGATCTTTAATATTCACAAAGCCTTCCAATGGCAGGTTTAAATTTATTTTATCAGGGTGGACGGACTTCATTCTGTTTCAAATCTCTTAGAACCCAGCTTTGATGAAAACATAATAATTGAGACTTTGGATTTGAAGCATTTTGAAATCCGCCACAAATCTTATCTCCTTTTAGTCCTTTAGATCTTAGCTTCGTTGTCACTTAATGTCTTGACAAACCTAGGTTGTAACTTGACAACATCTGTCAGCCATTCTTTAAGTCAGATACTTATCCTTTACAATTTTAGATTGTTCGAAGTTTATAAAAAGTTATTTTGGGAACATTTAGGATATAAAGCAAATGTGAAAACACCTTCCTAGATCTCTTATTCTAATAGAAAACATTAAAATGAACAAAATCCTCGGGCGGAGGTGGCTAATTTAGTTCAGATGTGTGTTTTCGAAAAAAATTCTTTCTTGATGAAGATGAGGGTGAACCTTGGTGCAATAGTAAGTTATTTTTCAATGTATATTCATTAATTCAGTGAATTTCAAGTGCTCCATATTCACCATTACAGTTTTTTAATTGCTCCACATAGATTAAATATGATAAAAATGTTATATGAGGTTACAAAATAAGTACCCATTTGAATAAGCAGCTAACATAAGAACTTATATGGGTAGAACTTGTTAAATAACACTCATGTCATAAGTGTGGTTTAAAATAAGCAGAATAATCTTTGGATAGACATTTCAAGAAGCGCTTACACAGAAATGAAATTTTTAACAAGTTATCAAGCTTAATGTAGACAGAGAATTTCTATAAAAATTTAAAACAACTAATACGAAGGCCAATTTAGCTTCTGAATTTTTTTTTTTTTTGAAAACCTTTAGTTTCTAACTGAAGAAAATAAGCCCAAAATAGTTTTCTATTGCTTTTTAAAAGCTACTCTGAAAAGCCCATTCTTCCTTAACAAGACCAATTTCTTCATAAGTTTTTGTGGCAACAGACAAGCCTTGCTATGTTCAAAATAAACCCTTCCAAACAGGACCTAATGTCAAAAATATAAAATAAGCAAGATAAATAGACTTTAAAAATAGCACTAGTTTCTTTCTCCAGCATTTTATCTCAATAAATGCACATCCTGAAGCAAATCAAAACCAAAAAGTCAACTAACAAGAACAAATCAATAAAATACCAATGAATGGGCGTCAACAGAAGTTTCAGCGCGGAGCATTTCCATAACTTGCAATGCAAAATTTTGAAGCTCGCTATCCGAATGCAGATATTTTATACGAATGGCCTGGAAGAAAGAAATCACCAAAAATAGAAATCACAATCTGAACAAGCACGTACATTTCAATTTGTTTGTGCACCATTACTGATTAAAAAACCATTAAAGGGAGCAATTGGAAAATATATGAAAAATCAAAATGCATTATTAAGTAGAAGACGTTAACTCAGCTATAACAACAACCACATACCATAAAATCCAAAGACTGGATAGAAAAAATCTGGCAAAAGTATCTATCTTTCTACTCCAGATAAATACACCAAACCCCAGCAGAATAATAAAACTTGCATAAAGCCTCAATTAATACTCCATATCCCTCTCAACTTTTATAATGAGTACAAAAAGTGGCTTAATGTGTAGGGATAAAACCACTTCTCATTATCCAAAGGACAAATCTTTTTGAAAAGTAGTCTGTGAAGAACAGAAGTCTGTGCTTCAAAAAATAATGATAAAGTGACAATCCAAAATAAGGAAATAACCGAATAAAGACAACATCAATAGTGAATAGATTCAACGACCAAACACACAAAAAAGCAGAATAATGACAAGAATGTCCCTTAATAAAATAGAAAATGATACAGGCATCATACAGAAACGTCAAGATTCACCTGTAAAAAGAATACCCAAGACAGTGTTAGGCCAACCCGGACAACCCTGGACCGTACTCCACTTGCTGAAATGGAAGAAATACAAGTCATTACATACCCGCAAACAAAGTACAGGATCAATAGAAGCCTTAGCAAGAAAATAACAATTATAATTTGTATGTGTCAGTTATTTAGGGATGTTTCCATCAGTCTTAAGTTTTAGTTTTGCGTATTATGCTTTATGTTCTAATGTTTTATATTATTTTGTACACAGCTGTAAAAAGCTTGTAAAACAGTCCCTATTTACGTAATAAAATCCAAAGCAGTGTCTAAACAAGACACAAACTCCAGTTTTTAACTTTCGATTTATCATTCTGTTAAAAGAAACGAATCCCAATCAAAAGCCAACTAATTTTTTTATATAGATGTAAGGTAAGAAATTTAATCACCAAATGCAAAGAATAAGCATACTGATTATCTTGCCAACAAGTTGCCATGGTATATTCTGACCATCTTGGCAACAAAAATATAGTGATCCAAATAAAATCATTATACCTTTTGTGAAGGCCAAAATCAAATGCTTCTGCAAACCACCTTCTAGTACTTTAGCTTGAGGCAAAGGACCCTTTCCCCTTGGTTGAACCTATTGAAATTTAGAAAGAATTACGAAGAATACAAATATCAAGGAAAAATCAGAGAAAGCAAACATATAGAAACCTGTGCCTCAGGATTCATTCCAAGAGCAAGCAAGGAACCCAATGTCTCAGCAAAGGCATCCCGAACAGATGAAACCTGATCTTCAAGGGCCTACCAGAAGTAGCAGTGACAACGAACGAAAAGTAAAGAATACCATTGGCGTACTTGTAAGTGAAAGATATGAAATTGAGACAAAAATACCTGCCTTGACACAATAAGATGCTGAATTGTCAAGTTCTGCCACACCTAAGCCGGGACCACCGATACTAGCAAATGCCTTCAAACATCTTGCAGCAGCTATTCTCACAGCAAACGACTTATCCCCAGTGGCAGATCTCATTATAAGACGAAACGCCTCTGAATATGCTGTTGAAGCAGCACTACCACCAGAGCCTTCTAAAGCATTCCGAAGCATATATAATGCTTCTTGCCTTACAAACTCCTAAAGTTCAAGAGACATAACAAAGTTATTAAAAGAGTGCGTCCCTAAGTATGATGAAATAGTAAGTGTCTTCATTAATTGACAAATGATGCAGAAGCAAAAATGAGTCAAATAACATGAAAGAGATGCGAAAAGGAAACAAATAACGGCACATTGCCAATTTACAGCTTCCCCCAGAAATAAATGGAAAATTGAGTCACCTTAAATTTAGCAAAGAGGGATGTAAAGGATAAATTAAATTTCCCTCTTGTAGGCCAATACAACGATTCTTATTAAATTGACAACGAACTTCCTCAAATTGTCATTTTTTAAAAAATTGAAGAATAAACTTTACAATTTAACAGTGGAGAAGTACAAAAGCATAAGATATCCTCCTAAAACTTACAAGAAAAGAAAAAGAAAAAATTAAGAAATGAAAAGACAATGCAACTAAGAAAAAATCAAGTTCCACTTATGATGAGTTTTTGTAAACTGAATTTGACTAACTGCTCACATTAAAAAAAGTACATTTTTGAATTGTAGCATACTTAAAATATTTACAAGCAATAGGAACTGAGTTCTCTATGCTTTTCATCCTTCTTTCCTAAAGCACACAGCCACTCTCTCTTGCACTTTTTTAGATGTTCCCAATCTATGCAAGATGTCAATAGAGATTTATCTTTTATTTCACTTTTTTCTTCTTTCATTTTCTTAACCATAGTCAATGCCTCGTGTTCATGATCATATACATGTGACCATACTTTTAACTAGACAGATAAAATCCTCTAGTGATGTTAAATTGATATAACACCAGTGGAAAATAGGATTAAATCACACCAAAATACAGAAATTACAGCAATTTCTTGCTGTCCCAGAGTTCAGAAATTCCTACAGAGTGTCTCTTTCCATAAAACTACCAGAAGGCGCCTGTAACGGTCGCCTAACACTACCAGTACCACACCAATAAAAACGAGAATACATAACTTCCTTAAACTGTCCATAAAGCTTAACAAGGATATTATTAAAACTTTAAAACTAAGTCCTATGTTTCCTAAAATAGACTTTCAAGATAATGGGTCTCTGTTTTGGGCCTGAACCTGAAGCCTTATCCTAAATTTATATCCTTTGCAACCCAGTGCCAAAGTTTTGAAGGAATACTATTGTCCATCTAAAACTTCTCTCTTTTTACTCACAGGTTAGTTTGTGGACATCTAATATATCTGTATAACAGTGAAGGGAAAATAATTAAAAGAAAAATTACTAAAAGGTAGGATTACAAATTCATAAATCTTGGGCAAGAGAAAACATGACTAAATCAATAACACCAACAAAGGGTACTTTTTCTCTTCCTTTTGCATTTGGCCCTTCATTTACTGTGCCATAGTAAGATAAACATGAAAGCTGAAAGGAAATACCTCATGGAATTTCATAAGCTTAGTTGCTAATGTTGCTATGATTGTTGTTTCAAGTAAACCTGAAGTAATTCTTCTTCCAAAGTGCTTATATAATTCTCCCAAGCATTGCGCAGCACCTATAAATTACAAAATCATATTCAAAACAAAATAGTGAAGAAAAATCAAAAGACAAGTGACATAATCTAAATAATGAAATGCAAGCAACAATGAGGAAACCAATATGCTCAAGCAAAAGCATGCTTAACATAAAATGGTGTACGAGATTCATGTCATACCAAAAATAATCGACAGCTTATAGCATTATAGCATAGATACAAAATTAATATCCATCTTCCTATAAGAATCTTCGACAGCTTCCAAACTAATCCATCAAAAACATTACAACAATTTAATATCCATCAAAAAAGTTGAACAAAACTTTAATTTGCACAAACCAGCAATTTTGTGAGGTTCGCTCCTCTTCCCATCAGAAAGAAATCCCTGAAGGCTGCTTGCTCTAGAGTAGATCGATATCGCATCCCCCTTAGATATAATCTTTGCCATCGCCACTGAAGCCAAGTGACGCACAGGCCGTCGTGCACCAATAACAAGCAGGGAATATAATGCATCCTCACATCTCCTTTGCCACAACAAAATATTCTCCTGGAGATTATACATTTCAATATCAGATGTCAAGAATCAACGGTTCTACGAAAAAAATACAAATGAACCTAACATTGAACCTCAAGCTAATTATGAAGCTTCAGATTATACATATAAGACCCGAGCCGATTCTAAAAAAACAACAAGATCTTTATCTTAGTCTTACATTACAAATTCATCATATCTTCAGAGTTCAGAGTGTTCTATTCAGCATATATTGAATTTGACACAATAATTTAGCTAATCAGAGAATGTTAAGAGCAAAACAACAACGGTTTATCCAAACTGATGCAACTGAATGTAAGTCATTCTCAATCTCAAACCGAATCCACAAAGTAACTCTCGGATCAGCGGAATTTCGAAACGAATCTCAAACAAACAAAAGGAATGCGGAGAAATGAACAAGCGAAGGAAAATAGAGATCCAATGTGAAGCATGTGAAGTAACCTTGGTGTCCTCGTCGATGGCGGAGATGAGATCGGAGAGTAGATCGAAGCAGAGGAGTGGCTCCGGAGATTTGTGAGCTGCAGAGGCCACTATGGATTCCAGTTGCGCCACCAGCACGCCAAACCGTGACAGCGGCGCCGTCGCCGCCGCCGCTGCCGTGTAATTCTTCGCCATGTGAATCCAACTTCACTTCGCTCGCGGCAGTGTCCGTCGCGCTCGCACCAATGTTTTGTTTAGATGATCGGTGTAGTGTAACTGTAAACTTCGGAAGAGGAACTGGACAGTGGCGGATCCAGAACCCCGGGTCAGGGGGTTCAAATTTTTCAAAGGAGCACATCGATAAAAATATAATTAAAAACAACTGTAATATGTTTATACATCATAAATTATACAAATCATAGTTGTCCTCTACGCGATTTCATATTCTGAAATCGTTGAACAACAAGCTTAGAATCAATGTTATTGAATACATCACTTTCAATGTAAGTAACTAACAAACACACTTTACATAGGAGGAACACTAAGCATCAATGGAACTATATAATGATCAAGTTTTATGGGATCTTTTACATGAAAGTAAAACACCGAAAGTTCAAAATACTGAAGGATATGAGTAAGAAAAACAAAAATTATACAACTCAATCAGATTACAAAGGGGAAGCTCAACTTCAAATCTCTATGGTTCAATCACAAATGGGGGCTGACCGGCTGAGGTTTTCCATCTTCCACAAGAATGTCACTTATAGTTCCTGAATGATGGACTGTATATAGCAAATATTATAGTTTCAGATTCAACATCAATAAATTTCAATGCTAACCAAAGAGTTCAACAGCGAAGTTTAATCACAGGTATTGGCAGAATTGTAGTATCCTGTCTCCAAAAAAATTCAATAGATAAGCAAAGCAGGGCATTGGAAGAATTCATTGGCTGTACACAAAACTAAAATTAACTTGTAAAATTAAGCAACAACCATTTTACAATTCACTCGTCATATTGAAAGTACTCAGAAATTTTTTATAACAACATCAAAATTGAAACAAAGTTCATTACAATAACAGGAAAAGGGCTCTTCACCAAATCTTGAAGTTTCTTCACCAAATGATGCCTGAAAAGCAGCAAAAACTGTATGAGATGCATGATAATTAAACAAGTAAAAATCAAATCAGAAATTGTGAACAGAACAATTAAAAATTGGATCATAAATTGCGAAACTTAAATCGTAAGGGATTTTGAAACAGCAACCACTTGTTCATAATGGGGCTTCCATGATTACTAGCTGAGAGTTTTGAAAATTGAATACTAAACAATTCTCAATGCCAAACGTGGAAAGCAGAGGACGGGTGAGCGAGAGAAGAGCGTTACCTGAGTGAAAAGAGGAGAGTGGCGCAACAAGGCGGTGGGTGTCAGGAGGCGCGACACAAGGCGGTGGCCGGTGGGTGTTAGGAGGCGCGGAAAGACGAGGCACAGCGATGGGTCCTGGAAGTCTGGCATGGCGCGGCGGAGCCTCGGAGGCGCGGCACAGCGATGAGTCCTGAGAGGCGCGGCGAACGGCGCGATGGGTACGTTGGGCGAGAGAACAAAAACACTTAGATTTAAGTTTCAGGAAATCAACCAGACCTAGGATAGAGCCGCAGAGGGGCGGCTGGACTGGTGGACGGTGGTGGCGTGGCGTGGCGTGGCATGGTGGTGGTGCGCCGTGCCGTGATGACGGCCAGACCTAGTGAGAGTGCGAGAGGGTGAGAGCGTGAATCGTGAGTGAGAGGGTGAGAGCGTGAGTCTGTGAGTGTGAGAGAGAGAGGAGTAAGTGGGGTCTGAGTGCAAATATAAAATTTCAGGGGGTTCCAAAAAAAAACAATACAAGGTGGTAAGTAGAGTTTTATTTTTTTTCAGGGGGTTCATCTGAACCCCCTGACTTGGCTGTGGGTCCGCCCCAGGAACTGGACTTCATCGCAAAATGGTGTGTAAATAGTTACATGCTTTTAACCCCCTACGAGCTATTTTCATTTACAATTTTTCACCTTAACAATATATAGGGTAGGTTACCATTGGTCCTTGAAGAATATCTCAAGTGGTAGCTAGAGAATAAAGGGTGAAGACTGAAGGGTCAAGGTTCGAATCCTGAGGAGTGAGGAGGACTAATTTACTAACATTACCAACAACTAACATTTGTCTATCGAAAGAAAATATTAGTAATCATTCACTCATGAAGGAATATGACTTACAAATAGATGAGGCCTATTTATTAAATTTATTAGACTAATGTTTTTTTATATATATAAGAGAAATGTTGTGAGAATTGGAGTTCTCTAGAGGTGAAAAGCTTTCCAAGGGAGGAAGGAGATTCTTTGGACGCTATACTATCTTTTCGAATCAGCTCTATTATGGAATGCAGTAGAGCCCAACCTCCTAGGGGAAGTTCTAATCTCTTTGAGAAACAGAAGATGAGGACGAAGTTTGTTAATGGAAATAAGCTTCTTCCATAAGTCTTTTGGATCATACTACGCTTCAAGAGTTATATGACTCGTAGTA
Source organism: Lotus japonicus (assembly GCF_012489685.1). Classification (NCBI taxonomy): domain Eukaryota; kingdom Viridiplantae; phylum Streptophyta; class Magnoliopsida; order Fabales; family Fabaceae; genus Lotus; species Lotus japonicus. The sequence continues at coordinate 60,208,118 of NC_080041.1, read as the reverse complement.
GGAGGCAATTGTGATAAGTTTGTTGGAAAAATGCTTTGGGTATGAGATGTTGAACACGAGAATTGCAAGTTTGTGGAGGCTTTCATGTGAGTTTGATATGATCTATGCTTCATGATGAAGTTTGATAACGGAGCAAATAGAGCAAATGTGATGGAACGAAAGTCATGGATTGGATGGTGCTCGACCATTACCTCGCATTGTCTATGGAGACCATTGTTTCATTGGACTCTAGGAAAAAGTCTCTAAAAGACTAAAACACTAGCTTGGATAAGGTTTCCAAATTTAGAAATAGTGTTTTATTATGAGAGTTATGTATTTTACCTCCGGTAAAATGTGTCAATGTGGACTCTAACACTCTAAAGGATGAAAGGGGAAGGTTTGCAAGAGTATGTGGGGAGTTATACTTGTCCAGACTAGTGGTACAAAGGTTGCTATTTAGGGTTATTGGTATAAAATTTGGTGTGGAGGATTATATGTCATATGTACAAGTTATGGGTGTTATGGTCATAGAAGTAAGGAGTTCATCTCATCTCGAAAAAGGTCTGACGCAGAGGCAAAGAGTTTAGATTAATACAACGAGCGTAAGCAACAGAAGAAGGAGAAGGACCCTGACAAAGGGGAAATCAGGGAATCGAATCTTTAAATACCATGATTGCTCAAGATTCGCGTGATCATGTTGGTGAAATCATAGGAGAGGACAAAACTAATCATGAGGCGGAGATAGATTTGTCTGGGATTGGATGGTGGTATTGCAGGCAGAAAAAGGCACTTATGAATTTTGTCAATCAAAATGCCCATGAAGAAAGAGAATTGTTATTCAGACCCTCACCACAACTATTTAGACCCCTCAAAAAGTGCAAAAATACTAAACTACCCTTAATGAAAAAAATCCTCACCCTCTCCTTACATTCTCTCTCCTTACCTCTTTCCTATTTCTTCCACCCACCACCACCACCACCCACCATCTCTGTCACCACCACCACCACCACAAACTCCATCTTATGTCATTTTTTAAAATTTCAAACATTATGGAGTTGATTCTGTCGTTTTAAATTTTTTCTGCAATTAAACGCACTTTAAAAGTGCGTAGTTTACGCACTTTAGAAGTGCGTGACAAACCCCCCTTAAAAGTGCACGCACTTTAAAAGTGCGTAGTTAACGCACTTTTAAAGGGCACACACTTTAAAAGTGTGTTTGTCACGCATTTCTAAAGTGCGTGAGTCAGACACTTCTAGAGTGTGTTTAATTGAAGAAAAAATTTAAAACGACATAATCAACTCCCTAAAGTTTGAATTTGTAAAAAATGACATAAGATGAAGGTTGTGGTGGTGGTGGCGGCGACGGTGGCGGCGGTGGTGGCAGCGGTGGAGGTGGTGGGTAGTGGGGGCGAAGGTGGTGGGTGGTGGCAGTTGGTGGAAGAAAGAGGAAAGAGGTAAGGAGAGAGGAGAGAGAATGTGAAGAGTGTGGTTAGAATTTTTTATATTTTTTTTTCATTAAGGGTAGTTTAGTATTTTTGCACTTTTTGAGGGGTCTAAATAGTTGTTGGGGGGGTCTGAATAACAATTCCCATGAAGAAATTGTGATAGAATCAAATTTCAGTAAATTCAAAACTTTAGCTAAGAGTTGAGACCGCAGCAAGAGAAATCTACAACTAAAGGGAAGTGAGTTGAAATTTCAAATCAAGTTGTTTTACGGGACAAGGTTAGCTAAAAAAAGAAATAAGGGGTCAATTCATGACGATATGGCTTGTGGCACCTGGGAAGTTGGCGATCGGGGTGAGTGTCACAGGAACATTTAATAGCAGTTCTTTTAATGATAATAATAATTCTCATCCCACCTAGGATTTATTTCATCAGTATGGCATCACAGCGGGGTACGGTATAACTCAATAAAGACTACTGCTTTGTTTCCTTGACACCTTCGCCTATGTTTGGATTCGATGAAGATCTTCGGTACCCATTATGTGTCACGTTCAGTGTGATGTTAAATTGTATCAATGTACGCATGAGTATAATAATTATAATTTTAAATGACATGTTCCAATTTGAATATAATGGGTAGAGAATGAGACAACCAGCGAGATAATGGATTTCAATATGTTTAGACTTTACTGCTTGTGAAGCATCTTTCCTTTAAAAGAAGTTCTCTTACTCATGTTCTTTTCTCTAAATGCTCAATTCAAATGAGGCCACTTATAGCACTCACTGTACTGGAATATGGTTGGTTAAAGACAAATTCTAAAAAGGAATAAAGGTAGTCAGCAACACGGACTACCCCCTTTTATTTTTCATGAAACAACTATCACAAAACCTGAAGTTCTTTAGGTGCATGGGACAAGACTTGAATGGTTGATGCATCAATAATCAAACTTTATAACACTTGATATTATGAACCAATTATTCGAAAAGTTTAAAATCGTTTTCATATTGTATTTTTACCATCATTCTTGTTGGCATTTCTATTTTTTTATTGAAACTTTGCATGTGGATTTAGCTTTGAGTGAGACTATTCTGCACTTTGACTCTCTGTTTGAAGGAATATGGTACAAAAGGAATAACCTTATTCTCATATCTGTCTGAAATTCTGAACTTATAACATGCATGATCAAGAGATTTTATTTATTGAACATTTAGCGCGATCAACATGGACCATCAACAGCTATATTCTTTGCAGCTAGTTTTGGTCATTAATTCTTATCTTAAATGGTTCAGATTAATTCATAAAAAGGTTAAATTGGTTAAAACGCTTATTCACTTGTCATTTTGCTGCTGCTACAAAGATTGTAGGGGAACTGGGGAAGCAAAGGCTCTGAATTCTTTAGTGATAAGGGATAAAGTATTACTGTGTAACAGAAAGTCAGAAACTGACAAGTATTTGAGTTTTATGTTATCATATTCATCACCAAACAGACTGCACCATTTACAAAAATGCCTATCAACCCCATATTTGAGTTTTACAAATATTCCAAACTTCTGAAAATCTTTGTACAGATAATGGATTGAAAGTTGAAACTATAAACACCATTATTACCAGTCTACCATTGTAACTAACAACTTATCATTATGTTCTAGAGTTATATAACATTGTAGCCAATGTCTGAACAGAACACAACAAATCAGATATGTGGCTAGCTTCAGTTACTGGTTCAGGAAGTTCCTAATATGAGATATCATTTCTTGGGTCCGAGAATGGGAAAGCTGATAATTATGCAGCACTTGGAATGCATGGCCTACTCCCTTGTAGACAAATGTTTCAACCCTTTTCCCTGCTTTTTCCAAGGTGTTTGAGAACTCCAAGTTTCTATCTTTGAGTATATCCATTTCTGAAACGCATACCATGATGGATGGAAGCCTCAAATCTCTCAACTTGCCAAGAGGGTTGCAATAGGGGTGGTCACGTGTAGCTCCAAGAGGAAGTGCTAGCCTCCAGTAAGTGTCAGAAACAGGCAAAGTAAGTGCGGAATTGGGTACCTGAAATAAATATAATACAAAATCATTAACGTGTCTTTCACAAAATAAATTTATTTTTTGGATTGTTGGTTCCTGGCATGGTATTAGAGTCTCTATTTATGGCTAAGTTGTTTACGGTTCGATCATTATTGCCCCACTATTCTAATAATAAGTTGAGCTTCATCACAAGGTAGGTGACCATTATTCAAGCCTAATGGACTCTTGCAGAAATGAGCGTATTATAAATATAACATAAAACCATTGTTCACGAAATTACCTGATAGGAGTGCTTCTCAGAGATTGTTCTTTCCTCTCCTCCAAAGAATGGTTGGATCAAGATCACACCCTTGAGAGATAATGGATTCAGAATGTTTGAGCTTGATCCTAGGCGAGTGGCCACATTGTAAGCTATGTTGGCCCTTGCACTGTCACCAGCTAGAAACAAGCATGATAAATTGCAATGACTCAGCCACCACTTTTGCACACTTGAGCCATTCAGAGCTTCTCTCTTCACCCACATGAGAGCATTGAAGCCATCATCATATGCAGCAGGTAAACGGTTCTCAGGAGCTAAACGGTAATCTACAGAGACAACAACACAGTTTGCTTTGGCAGCAAGGCTGGTCAAGAACTCATGGTAGCAGCTCCAAGCAGCAGAGCCAACACAGAATCCACCACCATGGAAGTAAACAAGCAGAGGAAGAATCTTGTTGCCATGATGACCACAGCTCAATGGCAGGTACACACGTGCCCATAAATTGGCATCTCTATTGATCATGGACAAAACCAGAAAAAATGAGTATCAGAGGGACAAAAGTTTAAAACATCAAGCAACATTAAGAATAACTAATTGAGGAAGACAAATACAACATTTGAATACTACTTTATAAGAAAAATAATTATCTTAAGAGAGCGACCGCTCCATTTTTAATATACCTGGGTCCGTCCCTGCTGTTGATTACAACATCTCTTGCAGTGACACCACGTTCTGGTGCCACTGTGCTTGAGACATGAGGCACAAGTGGTGGCCTCTCAACACGTCCATCTCGATGGACTCTTATGAGTCCTTCAATTTCCTCAGTGATGACACCCTTTTGCTGATGAGTGCCGTTTAGTTGTGGGTTATGCCTGAATGAAATGGTAGCCATGCTATTGACTCTTAGAAAAATATTTGAGAAAGAGTGAAAATTGAAATTCTGTTTGTGTTGGCATAAGGGGTGCTCTAGTTTACTCCTTTTATAGGAGTCTGAAGAATAAAAAGACTTGGCCTCAAGGCCAATGAGAAAACTTCAAGTTGGAAAAAAAAGGTTGAGAAGCTTCACATGCTTTTCTGTAGAAAACAAGTGGCAAAGGTCAATCCCATTTATTGCTGACTTGAAGATTCTCTTCTGAAGTTGTTAAATCATCACATTTTGACTCTTCAAACTTCAATGGTTAGATTTCCATGCCTTTTCATGAAGTAAATTGCTAAGTTGCTACCATAAATAAACACAAGAAATCAGTATTACTTACATAAACTATGGAAGGATAATGATGTTAATTTCCACATCTTATGTTTTATATTGTAACTTTTAGCATTGTCTTCTTTTTCAACTAATAACACTGCTAATTTTGTCATATCAGCATTTCTTGCATTTTTTACCAATTATTTTTTAGTCATAGCATGTAGCGCTGCTGATTCATGAAACCGTGTGTCAAAACCTTGGTTACTAATTAAAGGCACGCAAGAAATCCAGCATGCAATAAACAAGAGGAATCTAATTGAATGAGGGAATGTACAAGATAAACATTATTCTTATCAGATGGAGGTGAATGCAGCATTTCATGCGTTACTTGTGTAATAAGCATGAGGATCAACTCGCACCACTATTATGACATCTTAATTAGTTCTGTGACTTTTGTTCAACATATACAAGGATGAAAGTACACACACGGCCTATCTGTTTCAGATTTGATACCCATCATCTCACTTTCCCTCTTTATCAAATATGAACAGTTGTTAAGCTTATCTCTTGCCTATTTCTCTGTGGCTTAGAAAAGCTCAGTAACTTGTTGCCTGTGCTGCCATAACTGATACAGACCAATTTTGACTATGATTACAAATTGTTGTTGGATTAGAGGCCTAGGGTTTACTCTGTAACTCTCTAGAGAAGTAGCAAGAGGAAGAGTTGTGAGGAGATCTAAAGCACAGTGGTTAAAAGAAAAGATTATGTTAATTTAATATCTTAACTCATAATTAAAATGTGTAAATGAACTAAGCTACATCCTTGTGCTACTGTTCTACTGTAGCATAGGCAGTATTCTTCATCTACAAAACATAAATAGCAACTAATATTTATCTATCATTTTTCACATATTTCACTTTTATTTATATTGCACTGTGGCTGTCTGTACTGGGTTTACCTAAGCAGATTATCAAATAACTCTTGCAATCAGCCAAATCACTGAATTTGTTTTTCTAGGTTGAGGGTCTTGTCCTTGATCATGGTTCTAGGCACCCTGACATGAAACGACATGCTGAGAACTGCCATATCTTGACATGCAATGTATCTTTGGAGTATGACAAGAGGTAATCTAGCTGAGTTTTGTCAATATGTGTACGTGTGTGTGTCAGTTAAAATGGAAGTTACTTGGTGTTTTTAACCTGTTGCTATCCACACGTCAGTGTATTTGAAGAGCTAAGACTCTATCACACTCACTTCTTAATCTGTATACCCAAACAAGGCTGTTCTAGAACAGTTGATAATGTTGAAACTAATGTATGAAGTTTTTAATATTCGGCTTATTCGCCAGTTAAAAAAAGTATAAAAACCAAGAATTTTGATGTTTTTCTTCTGGTGATAACCGTGTGTTGTTAGCTTTACTCAATTGGTCTCTGTTCTGGTGATTGTGTAGTTTCTCTTCATCAGAAAATGTTAAATTAGTATGCTCACATCAAATTTTTATGTTAACTCTGTCTTACTAAGAATGGCTTTGTTAACCAAGAACAAATTATTCATTCATGTACTAAATGGAAAAATTGGATACTCACTTAAAAAATGTCTTTATCATATATCTGAATTGTACGTTTACACTTTCTTTGTTGAAAAAATGTATTTAACCTAAAACAAATCTAGTGTAAATTTACTACATGGAATTTTTTTCTTTCATTCCTCTATTTTGCTGGCATTACAATGATAAATTTAATAATTATACTTGCATAAACATTGTTTGGTGAATAGTCTTATCACATTAGTTAATGCTGAATCCGTTATATGTTTTTTTAGCATCGGATTCCTGACCTTATGAACTCATTAGTTCTCTTGGATGGCTGGATGTAGTCTGTGACTAACCGAGTCAATCTTTTGTCCTCTCAGTGAAGTAAATGCAGGGTTTTTCTACTCAAATGCTGACCAGAGAGAGGCTATGGTTGTTGCTGAAAGGTGCCAGGTTGATTAGAAAGTTCAAAAAATTATTGAGCTGAAAAAACAGGTAGAAAAGACTTGCTCAATACGATTTTGTTTGTTATATTGCAATCATAATATTTCTCATTGCATTTTTCTAATTGCCTCCATACTTGTATGTGCAGGTTTGTTCAGGTAATGATAGCAACTTTGTTGTCATCAACCAAAAAGGAATTGACCCCCCATCACTGGACATGCTTGCAAGGGAAGGAGTAAGTAACGTACCATTATATTTAAGAAGTCCTTCAAATTCAAATTTACTATTGTAAAATAGCTACTTCATGTAAAATATTCTTTGGAATTTGATTATGTACTGGGCATTCTACGCAGGGATTTAGGGCTTTTAGAATTTAATGTTTCAAGAGAATTTAACTGTGATTTTCTGTCCTTTTTCAATGAAAAATTTTCTGACAATAAAGTCAGGCGCTTTGGATATTTTGGTAATGTATGGAATTGGTGCTAGAGCTGCAGTATTTGTTTGTTTTCTTTTTTTGAAAAAATCATGAGACTTGTGATTCACTGATATGTCTAAATGTATTGATTGAGTGCGTTGCTGTAGATGGCCATGGCGCCAATTGCATATTTTTTAGCCATTACTCGAGCTGACATGTTCATTTTCCTTGTATATCATCTACTGACAATTTTATCCTTGTGTTTTAGATAATTGCTCTTCGTAGAGCAAAGAGAAGAAACATGGAAAGATTGGTTTTGGCATGTGGAGGAGAGGCAGTGAACTCTGTAGATGATTTGACTCCTGAATGCCTGGGTTGGGCAGGATTGGTATATGAGCATGTCCTTGGTGAAGAGAAATATACATTTGTGGAAAATGTTAAGAATCCCTTCTCTTGCACAATCTTGATTAAAGGTACATCATCCTTTTACATATAGTGAGTTTGTCAAGTGTATCCTTCTATGTTTTTCTTTTTTTTACGTCATTTGCTATACATCTCAGGAGCAAACTTTGTGTCAATTTATTATCACTATTGTTGTATTTGATTGAGATATGATGGTTGCAATGATGTGTCATGGTGCAGGTCCTAATGACCACACAATTGCTCAGATCAAAGATGCTGTCCGTGATGGTTTGAGGGCAGTAAAGAACACCATTGAAGATGAATCTGTTGTCTTAGTAAGACTTCTTGTTTGGTCAATCAGTTATTTTGATGCCTGTATTATACAATTTTTTTGTGTGATAGACTTGAGATGAATTTCCTTGTCCATGTTCAGGGGGCTGGTGCATTTGAAGTTGCTGCTAGACAATATCTGATTAATGAAGTTAAGAAAACAGTTCAAGGGGTAATATGAATACTCTCACTATTTCCATGCTTTTATTGTTCTTTATCTGTCAATTACATTTCAACACTGATGTTTATAACCTTGAATCAGCGTGCACAACTTGGTGTTGAAGCTTTTGCTGATGCACTTCTTGTGGTGCCTAAGACACTAGCTGAAAACTCTGGGCTTGACACTCAAGATGTGATAATTTCCCTTACGGTATGCTTCCTTTAAATGTATTGTACTTGTCTTCACATCCCTAATGGGATTGTTTAGATATGCTCATATGAAGTGGGAGACAAATTGGCATTATTATTATACATGCTGAGTGCTGTTTCAGGGAGAGCATGATAGAGGAAATATCGTGGGATTGTGCCAAAACACTGGAGAACCTATAGACCCTCAAATGGAGGGTATTTTTGACAATTATGCTGTGAAGTGCCAAATCATAAACTCTGGGTATGGTTGAACCTTGACTGTACACTTCTAATATGCTTCCCATATCCATGTTCTCCTGCATCAAGTTTCATTATTAATTTTTATGATATTATTACAGCTAGTTAATTTGAAAACTTTATTTGAAAATTCCACATTTATTTGCATCAAAACAATAATTTTCATGTACATTGATTTGTGTTGCAATCATGTAATCTTATCTCTTTTACTGTCCATGCAATACCACAGGCCAGTTATAGCATCCCAGTTGCTATTGGTGGATGAAGTTATTCGTGCTGGACGTAACATGCGGAAGCCAACTTAGATGTTCTTACTTGCCTGGAGCTTCTCTTTCGAACAGGGCTTGCGTTCAACTTCCTTTATTTCGTGGTGTCAGAAATTGTTGTGACTCGCTACTTTTAATCGAGAGCTTACCTTAAAAGTGAAGCATGGGTTTTGTTTCTTTTTTCCTTTTTTTTTTCGCTTTCTCAAATGCTGTGTAATCTAAGTCCACTATGACTGAATTTTGGGCCATTACTACTTTAGGAATTTGTAAGCATGGTTTATTTTGTAGATCTAGTTGAAAGTTTGTTTTACCTTGAAAAGATGCTTTTGTTTCAATCAGTAGAAGCAGGTAGCACCACCAACCATCAATCTCCTGTTCTTATTCGATGGCCTGGTTTTATACATCATGGTATGTGTATGAAATGTAGAAGCATTGAATAGAATGGTTCAAAAAGAAAATTCAATTTTTTTATTTTTGCTTTCGGATAGTTAATTGTCATTCTGCATTCTCAACGTTCTAAACAAATCATGTGGTCAATGAATGTATCGAAGGCTTTGATCAAAGGGTATAAAATAACATATCAAGGCATGCCATTTTATATTTACTTTCAGGCTTCATTATCCTCTATCTTAAAAGCATGTCGCGTGCACTCTTTAGTAAGACCAATGTTTGCTTTGAAAATTTCAAGACTAATTGCTTAAATGTCAGCTCAAATTAAGGGTTGTTATGCGGTAGATCATTGTAAAAGTGGTTCATTGGTGAATCATCTTATCTGACGATATGTGATGGTTTACCGGTTAAAATGGTCTGAAGCATGGTAGTAAGTATCGTACGATACGTGATACGATACGATACGTTTTTTTAGCCTAATCGTACCTCTGTATCGAATTGTCCCTGTATCGCACATGTATTGATTGTATCGTATCAGGTATCGTTGTATCGCGATACGAAGATGTATCGTACCGATTCAAATATTTGTTATTTTAAGCTTTTTTGCGTTTTTTTTATTTTAATTTGGGCCAAAGTGGGGTCAACCCAACTGACCCAATCAATTTAGGGATTGAAATCACCCTAAAACCCCCAATTTCAAGGCATCTTCTATCAGAATCAAAACCAACGAGTTCAACTTCAAGTCTTTAAGGCTGTTCACCTCTATTATTAAGTTGTATAATCAAAGCATAGTTTAGCAAGTATGAAAGTGTTTTGCATGTGTCATGTTATTGATGATTTTGAAGGAGATGAAGACTTACATTTTGTCATCCTTTGATTAATTATATAATATATATCATATATTTTTCATTTATAACTTATTTTTGTGTGTGTTTATATCGTACGATATATAATACAATATGATACACGAGACAAAAAATAAGTTTTCCGACACACGATTCAACTGCCATGTCTGAACTCTGAAGTGTGTTAGGTATAAAAATGGGTAGTGGCTTGTGGGCACGTGCTGTCTTACTCCATTGCAATTTGCTGACCGACGCACTCGTGGTGGAACCTTATCATTACATTGATTAATCTCAACAACTAAAAGTTTACAGTAGTATTGTACAGAAGCAGAAGATCGATGACTCCAAACTCACATGCTTAATTTTTCACTTCGCGGCGTGTTTTTGTTTTAGCTTCAGCTTCTTCTTCAACTCACATAACTAGTTTCGCAGTTCACTTCTCAATTTCATCTTCACCATCATCACTCACTCACTGCATCGATCATCATCACAAGATGGCAGCAGCATCAGCACAATAAGAAGTGGAGAATAAGCAGGTGATATTGAAAGGCTACATCGATGAAATTCCACAAGAAACTGACATGGAACTCAAAGTTTCCAAAATTCACCTCACCCTTCCTCCCTCTGAATCAGGATCAGCTATTCTCGTCAAGAATCTATATCTCTCTTGTGACCCTTACATGCGTGGTCGCATGCGTGATTTCCATGGATCTTACATTCTCCCCTTCGTTCCTTCTCAGGTACTACCTAACTACCAAACCTCTATCTTCCTATTTTTTCACTATGAGCTTGATTGATTAAAGCATGCATATATACATTTTGATTCTGATGAATGAAGGCGCTTGAAGGATTTGGTGTGTCCAAAGTTATACTGTCAGATAATCCAAGTTTCAAAGCTGGTGATTTCATTTCTGGGTTTACTGGCTGGGAGGAATATAGCATCATCCATAAGACAGAGCAGTTGAGGAAAATTGAGCTTGATGATCAAATTCCTCTCTCCTACCATCTTGGTCTCCTTGGTATGCATCATGCCACTCCTCTTCATTCATATAAGACTAAGAGTCTTGTTTTATGTGGTTTAGACATTTATGGAGAATGCTCATAGAATGACTGATAAAGAGAGTTGAATAGATGTAGTAGTTATAAAGTAAACCATTTAAAGAGATTTAGTTATCTTTGATCCTAGTAATGACATAGCATTTTGATATCATTTGATTTACTTAGACTACCCCATCTGTTGGAAAAGTCTTGGTTATTGTTGTTGTATGTTCACAAAAATTAATTTGACTTTCGTCATTCAAATGTAAATTTTGAGTTTTTATATGTTATAGTTTTTAAAATTTCTGTAAACATGTATTGATGTTCTGTCATCATATACACATTTCAAATATGTAGAAACATGTATCTATCTGTATGTTGCTTCATAAATATGATTCATGGAGCCAGACTTTGTTTTCTGTTTTTATGGTGTTAGGTTTATGATTTCTTTTACTACTGGTTTCTTTTTTCTCTTTAAGATTGATTTTCTTATTCCTGTTTCACTGCTATACTGGTGAAATAATATTACAGTGAGAGAAATTTTGTCGTCCAGTTAAACACCTACGAGTTTCACTTGATTATGTTAATTTGGTTTGCTTTTAAATTCAACTGTTAATTTTTCAAATAATGGATTATTTGTGGTGATCAGCATTCAGCAGTTCTGAGTGCCTCTAGGTTCGGATTTTAAGTTTGTCGAAGTGTTCATGATTTCTTTCAATCAAGTTATTCACTCAAGCTGAACATTTTAGCCACTCTTTTGCAAAATAAGCCATTACCATTTTAGATTTTCTTAGATTAAAAAAAAACTGAAGGATACAAATGGATTGAACTTTATTATTTTATGGCAGCATTGATAAGACCTTGAATAGCCTCTTGCCATTTTGGATTTGTGTTTTTCTTTCGTCTGATTATGTATGAAATCCACTCTTGTGATTCAGTTATAGTTGACACATTTTGATAACTAATGAACCTATCATTTTCCTTTTGATTTATAGGAATGCCAGGTTTTACTTCTTATGCAGGATTTTATGAAGTCTGCACCCCAAGCAAAGGAGAATATGTGTTTGTATCTGCTGCATCAGGTGCTGTAGGTCAGCTTGTAGGTCAACTTGCTAAGTTGCATGGGTGCTATGTAGTTGGAAGTGCTGGCTCCAAGGAAAAGGTCAATTCCACAAACATTATTAATTGTATAATTGCCAAGAAAAGAAAAACCAGAGTTATTTTTTCCTTCATGTATGAAATAGATGAAATGTAGATAAATTAGACACACATGGATGCACACAAATATTTGGACCAGTATCTAATTGAGTTTGTTCATTAAATATGTTGTTTTAGGTTGACCTTCTAAAGAATAGGCTTGGATTTGATGAAGCTTTTAACTACAAGGAAGAAGCAAACTTGGATGCAGCTCTAAAAAGGTGTGTAACAGCTCAACTGTAGTATATAGTTTTGAACTATTAGCAATTGTCTATGGGATGAAAAAAATTTGTTAGAAAACTAATGTTCCTTATAGAAGAACTTTCCACTCATTATCCTTCATCACCACCACAACCAGGGAAAGAATAAGGTGCAACAAAAATGGGGTAGTCACCCTCAAAAAGAAAAAAAAAACCCTTGAGTCCACATCAGAGTTTGTATAACTTCAGAACTTCTGAAGCTTTTCCACTGTTCATACTGAACATGGTGAATGCGAAAGCGTTTCTTGGGTTGCTCTTTATACACAGTGCTTCTGATTTGTGTGAGATTGAGTTGAGGTCAGAGCCTGTAAATAGCACACTCAGAAAAACACGTTAGAGTACCACAATTGTTCATATCAAAAGGTTAACTTGTAATCATCAAAACATAGAGTTGTACTACTAGATCAAAACTTGATCTTACAATCTCCCCCTTTTTGATGATGACAAAACTAAGATTTTTTATGAACAATTCTTAAACATTAAACTGAATTCACTCAGAGTTTAGAGATATAGAATAAGACTTATCCTGATGTGAATAGTTTATCTTGCTCATTCTGAATTCAAGTCACTGCTTGATTCTGAGCTTAGCTCCCCCTGAATCTAATACTTGATGAAAACGTTAGTAAAGTCTAAATTCTGAGCTAAATGATATAAGAGTTCAGAGTGAAAAACTTATGACATAGATGAAAATCGAGTAATCAGAGCGCATAAGTAATCAGAGTCATGGACAAGGTATCAGAGTCAACTAGAATCACTTCAGAAGAAGTGAAATGTATTCCTTGTATTTGCCCAGTGACACATCTATGGTCATGAAGGTGGAACTCTTAAATTCTCCAAAAGAAAAAATAAATCACACTAACACATCTTACACATCAAAAACTGGGTGTACTCCCCCTTTTTGTCATAAGCAAAAAGCTTGGGGTGTGAAAAACTTAGCTTGAAGTACAAGGTACTCCCCCTTAGAGAAGGTCTAAGTTTAAAGAGAATGAAAACGATGCAAGAATCAGAGTTAGGCGAAATAAATAGAAGAGTTAATGCAAGAGAGGAACGTTTACTACCGGTCAAGAGAGTAAAGAGAAGAGTCAGTTACCAAGAACTTAACCTCGAGAAACTGTAGGAGCATTAACTTTCAGAGAGAAAGTGAAGCCTATATAAAGCGTTGGAGAGAAAGGTAAGCTTCACACCTCGAACAGTTTTCAGTAAGGAAAAAAAATGGCATCATACATCGTAGCACTAGAAGAGCTGAGGAAGAAGGCCTTCGAGGAGGACTTGTTCCTTAACATCAGGCATCCAGAGGGTACAACAACCATCTCGGAGCTAACACGGACACTGCTGGAGGAGGACCTGCGTCCAGAGTTGGAGAGAGACCTGAGGGAATTTCTTGCCTTCGTTGAGGAGGTGCAAGAACTCAGCCGGCTTGAACTCAAGCTGCTGGAAGAAAAAGAGAGTTTGGAAGAGAAGCTCAAGACTGCAGAAGAGATTCTGGAGAGGGATGAGCTAAAGAACAGGCTCAACAACATCCAGCATGTACTGGAGCGTCTGGAGAAGGATAGGTCAGAGCAGCGCCAGGAGTGCAGAAGAATGAGGAGAGATCCTCCATTCTAGACTTTAGGGAAAGAATGTATGATGTAAACATAAAGATATTATGAATAAAAAGATTGTTGCAAACATATGTGACACAAATATATATAGATATGCATAGATAATCACAAACGAACAAAGTAGACTAAATAAAAAGAAAGAAACAGAGTTTAACAAAAAATAAAACAACGTTAAAGAAAAAAGAAAAACGAAGAGATCCTAAAACTATGGTTTATCAGTTCGACGCAGAAGTTCCATCATCATGTGCTTCATTTCAATTAGCATGGATTCATGAATGTCAAGACGCTGTTCCATGATGTCGAGTCTGGATGAGCTTGACTGAGTAGAACCGGAAGGAACATTCTGAGCAGCTTGAGGATCTGGAATGGAAGCAGAAGCAGCAGAAGTAAACACTACTGGTGCAAGTGCTTGGCATCTAAGAGCTTCAGCCTCAGCTTCAAGTCGTTCTGCCTCTAATCTGGCTTGTTCAGCTTGAGCAGCTGCCAGACGTGCAGCTTCTTCTGCTTGAGCTTTCTTTCTCTGGGCTTCTTCAATAGCTTCAAGAAGCTTATTCCTCTGTTCTTGTTCATGAAGAGCCACCCTTCGAGCAAACCTTTGCTTTGCAGCCTCAATCCTCTGACTTCCCTCTGCATGCAGGAGCTGCATCATAATTGGAACTTGAGCCACTAGCCAAGTGCCCAGAGTGTTCCACTCATCAGCCACACGTTCAGCATTCTCACTTAGGTCAGTCTGACCGTGCACATTGCGTAGCCTCAAGGAGGCTTCATGATAGAAAATATTGATGCACTCAGAGAGAGATGTGGGTCGGAGGGGAGTATAAGGAATTATGGAGAGGCTGGGTGATTGCTGCTGTGGGCTTCAGAGGCACCTTGTGGAGAACCAATGTTAAACATTTGAGCATTGGGTTCAGAGGTTCCAAGGTGAGGTTCTGAAGTTTCAACCAGAGGATGAGGGGATCTAACCGAGGATTGGTTAGACACAGATTGTTCTGGTTCAGGTTCTGGTTGAAAGGCTCTTGTTGGTCAGGGGCAGGGTGAGCTTGTTGAGCCAAAGGGTCTGCCTCTTGTAAAGGATTGGCCAAGATAGGTTCATCTGGGTCAACTAGACGTTCAGGTCTAGGGCCAGGATATCTCCTAGGGCTTGGACAAGTGAGATAATACTCTTCTAAGGTAGACACCTTTTCTTTTCTGACCTCCATGAATTTTCGAATGGATTCAGAGTTATTGGAGGGAGAAGAGTCAGCAACATGGGTTGGGAAGGATACAGGTGTATAGGCTGTGGAAGAGTCTGTATCAGTAGTTCTGGGAGCCAGACGTTCTGATGCTCTTGGGACAGAGTGATCAGAGGTTCTGTTTGGGTAGGCTCTGGTTGTTCATGAATGATGGGTTCAGAAGTCAATGGGTTGTATGGAATGGTAATGGGAGAGGTTGGTTCTTCTGACCTAGAGGGTTGGTTCTGGAGCAAATTCCAGAGAGGTGCTTCAGTAGGGGAAGGTTGAAAGAATGAAGACCTTGGGGAATGTGGTGGAGAGGTGGTTTGTGCAGCTGGTTGGGATTCAGGAATAGGAGTGAGGGGATTTGAAGAGTGTTTGAGCATGGCAGATATGGGGAGTGCATCAAATAAATTCAAATCATCATCAGAAGCAATTGCAGACTTACTTGAATGTGCTGATGATCTTGTCACTCTGGCAGGAGGTTCAGTCCTTCTGATCACTTCAGCAGCTGGTTCCACCCGAGTAGGCTTCACCACGATTCTGACCTGCTTCTTCTTCTTCTTAGGAGGACCATCACCATCATCACCATCATCAGGCTTGCTGGTTTCATCTTGCTTTCTCTTGAGTTGACCAGCCTTCTTCTTTTTGATCAGAGGGACATCTGATTCCTCAGAGGATTCTTCTAGGACCATCTTCCTCTGAACTTTCTTCTTGGGAGGAGAAGGAAACTCTGGAGCTGGTGGCAGTCTGCTGAAGAAGTCATCGAGATCAATTTCGAATCCTTGAGCCCTTAGGTCTTCAACATAGCACCTAATGGCGTCAGGATTGTCTGCCTGAGTCCACAGAGGGTAGTCATTCAGAGGCATCCTTCTACTTCTGATCTCAGAAGATGTGTCTTCATGGGCAGGAGCAATCTTCTTCTTGATTAGGCCCATCTTCTTTAGAGAGTTTGCCGTGAAGACATCACTGACAATGGTGGTCAGATCCTCTGTGCATCCAGCATTTATCAGATCTTGGACGAGGCCACTCTCAATGAAGAGATCAGACAAGAGTCTCCCGAAGGGAATATACTTGATCGCTGACTTGATGGAGGCAGTGGTACGAGACTTCCGGATACATTCCTTCAAGTAGGAGAACAGGAAGTAGGGAAGGCATATCTTCTTCTGGTCTTGGATGAAGAACAACATCACCTTCTGGTTGAAGTTGATGTAGTCTGGAGAACTGCCCTTTGGTCTCTAGTTTATGCAGTGGAGCAAAATTTTGTGCCAGATCCTGAGCTTGGGATGAAGGTCCATCACCTTGTAATTCGTCTTGCCCGGTTTGTAAGTGGTGTACAGGGCCTGGTTGATTGTATCCTTGGTGCTGGGTTTCAGCTTCGATTCCGTGAGTTGGAAACGATACCCAAAAGCAGTGTCTGCACCCAGTAAATTCACGAAGGACTTCTCTGTGATGATGATCTTTCTTCCAAGAATGTAAGAAACCACCTGAGTATCATCGCAGTCGGCGTGCTTCCAAAATTCCTTGATCAGTTTATCATACACCGGTCCTCGAAGTCTGTTGAAGTAATTTCCCCAACCTTGAACTTGGACTTCAGGACGAAGATCATACCCATTTGCAGCCAGGTTGTCGAGGTCGAATCTCCATTCTGCCAGGACTTGAAGTTCCTCAGGAGCAAATACGCAGTGAACGGCACAGCCCCGTTCTGCAATTTGAAGAATCTGCTCTTGAGCTTGACCTTGATCTGGTGTCGGATTCTCAGGGCCCCTTTGACCCGTTGCTAGACCAACTACCATGTGAGGGAACTGGGTTGCATCTGCAGTAGTTCTTCTGGTTTGACTCACCATTTTTGAAGCGGTTGAAGGCTTAAGGTAGAAGATGAAGGTTGAAAGATGAAGAGAGATCGAGAGAGAAATCGAGGATAAGCGGTTTTGAAAAGCAGAGAGAGAGAGAGAGTAAAAACCGGAAGTGAAAGAGATCGTGTGTGTATAGTGGGTTTTAACAAATAACCGTTGTTGATTCAAAAAGCACTTTAAGATCAACGGTTGAAAATTAAAGATAGATAGTAACAGTAAATACACAAATCACACACAGGAGAGAAGCACATCTACACGCAATCATAACAGACTGTCACACGGGCACAAGGAATTATGTATCAGAAATACTGACACACGTGTTGCTGTCTCAGCTTCAGAGTCAGTACCAGTGGGTACACACACTCTGATTGAGTTACCTTCTGGACTAGACATCTTCTGATCAAGAAGTATCATAGTCAGAGGTTCTGATCCATCTTCACTCTGGACAAAAGTCCATGTTTAGATTTTTCAGAATAAAATTAAATCTATCCTCTGCTAAGGGCTTTGTAAAGATATCTGCCCATTGATGGTCAGTATCAACAAACTTCAGAATAAGTACGCCCTTCTGTACATAATCTCTAATAAAGTGATACTTTACCTCAATGTGCTTTGCCCTTGAATGCAAGATAGGATTCTTACTCAATGAGATTGCAGCAGTGTTATCACAATAGATTGGGATATTGCTCTCAAGGATCTGATAATCCTCCAGCTGATGTTTCATCCAGAGCATCTGAGTGCTGCATATTGCTGCTGAGATATATTCTGCCTCTGCAGTTGATAGTGCAATGGTTGATTGCCTCTTGCTTGCCCATGAGACTAGATTGCTTCCCAGAAATTGACAATTTCCAGAAGTACTTTTTCTCTCTGTTCTATCTCCAGCATAATCAGCATCACAGTAACCTGAAAGCTTATACTTTGATGTTTTCTTATACATCAAGCCAAGGTTAGTGGTGCCTTTCAGATACCTTAGGATCCTCTTAACAGCAGTTAAGTGGGTTTCCCTTGGATCTGATTGGAAACGAGCACATAAATGAACACTAAATAGTATGTCTGGCCTAGATGCAGTTAAGTATAGAAGTGAACCTATCATGCCACGATAGAGCTTCTGACATACTTTACCACTTTTATCTTCTTTCTCCAGAATGCATGTAGGATGCATTGGAGTCTTGGCCACTGTAGATTCCAGCATATTGAACTTCTTCAGAAGTTCTTTAGTGTACTTGCTCTGATGGATATATGTTCCTTCTGGTGTTTGATCAACTTGTATTCCCAGAAAGTACTTTAATTCTCCCATCATACTCATCTCAAATTCAGCCTGCATCATCTCAGAAAATTCTTTGCATAGAGATTGATTAGCAGAACCAAATATAATATCATCAACATAAATTTGCACAATTAAGATATCATCTTTATAAGTCTTGCAAAAAAGAGTTGTATCTACTTTACCCCTTACAAACTCATTCTCTAGAAGGAATGAGCTAAGTCTCTCATACCATGCTCTGGGAGCTTGCTTCAGACCGTAGAGTGATTTCTTCAATTTGAACACATGGTCTGGTTTCTTCTCATCTTCAAAACCTGGGGGTTGATGAACATAGACTTCCTCTGAGATATAACCATTTAGGAAGGCACTCTTCACGTCCATCTGATGTAGAACTATGTTGTGATTTACTGAGAAAGAGATCAACAGTCTGATTGCCTCCAGTCTTGCTACTGGAGCAAATGTTTCAGTGTAGTCTATTCCTTCCTGCTGGCTGTAGCCTTGAGCAACTAGCCTTGCCTTGTTTCTGACTACATCTCCTTTCTCATTCAGCTTGTTTCTGAATACCCATTTCGTTCCAATAACATGGACACTCTCAGGCTTCTTCACTAAGCTCCAAACATCGTTCTTGGAGAATTGATTCAATTCTTCTTCCATGGCCAGAATCCAATCCTTGTCCTGAAGAGCTTCATCTATGGACTTGGGTTCAATTAAGGACACCAATCCTTTCAGACTGAGCAAGGTCTCTTCAGAGGGTCTGAAGGCAGATCTGGTTCTGACTGGTTCATCTTTGTTGCCCAGAATCAATTCCTTAGGGTGAGCTGCAGTGATTCTGCTCTTCTTCAGAGTTTGTGAGTTAGAGGGACCAGCTTCTTCCTCTGGTTCATCTTCCTCTGGCTCATCTTCCTCTGGAGCTTTGCCTTTGTCAGAAACATTAATGCTTAAATCTGCAAACTTTTCAACTAGCTTTGACTGGTCAGAGTCAAGCTTATCATCAAATCTAACATGAATAGATTCTTCAATAGTCTTAGCATCAGTATTATAAAATCTAAAACCTTTAGATCTCTCAGAGTAACCGAGTAATAGACACTTAGAAGACTTAGCATCAAATTTATGCAATCTATCCTTAGTATTGAGAACATAACAAACACAGCCAAAAGGATGAAAATAAGAAATGTTGGGTTTTATGTTCTTCCACAATTCATAAGGAGTCTTATTCAGAATTGGTCTCACAGAGATTCTGTTCTGAATGTAACATGCTGTATTTACTGCCTCTGCCCAAAAGTGCTTAGCCATGCCAGTTTCTTGGAGCATGGTTCTAGCCATCTCCTGAAGAGTTCTGTTCTTCCTCTCAACAACACCATTTTGTTGAGGAGTTCTGGGACAAGAGAAATCATGTGCAATTCCATAGGAATCAAACAGACTCTCAAACTTGTCATTCTCAAACTCTCCACCATGGTCACTTCTGACACGCACAATCCTACAAGCCTTCTCGTTTTGCACTTGAGCAATGAAGGTAGAGAACACAGCATGAGACTCATCCTTGCGGGTTAGAAACTTTACCCATGTCCAGCGGCTATAGTCATCAACGATAACCATCCCATATCTCTTGCCACCTATAGACTCAGTTTTCACTGGTCCAAAAAGGTCGATATGCAGAAGTTCCAACGGCCTTGAGGTTGAGACAACATTCTTTGCCTTGAAAGGGACTTTTGTGAATTTGCCTTTCTGACATGCTTCACAAAGAGCGTCTGAAGCGAACTTCAGATTGGGTAAGCCCCTGACAAGGTTTAGCTTGCTCAGCTGAGAAATCTTTCTCATACTGGCATGCCCTAACCGTCTATGTCATACCCACTGCTCTTCATTAACAGACAGAAGGCACTTCACATTCTGAGCCTCCAACTCAGATAATCTGATCTTATAAATGTTGTTCTTCCTCTTGCTGTTAAACAGAACAGAGCCATCGATTTGACTTACAGCCCGGCAGGACTTTTGATTGAATATAACATCATAACCCTTGTCAGCTAATTGACTTATAGACAATAAGTTATGTGTTAAGCCGTCTACCAATAACACATTATCAATGCATGGACTACTATCTACACAAATAGTACCAGTACCAACAATTTTACCCTTTTCATTTCCTCCAAAGCCAACTTCGCCTCCAAGCTTAAGTTTCAGCTCTCGGAACATACGCCTTTCTCCCGTCATGTGACGCGAGCATCCACTGTCCAGATACCATGATTGGTGTTTCAGTGGAGCTATCAAGGATATCTGCAACATAGATAATCTTGTCCTTAGGTACCCACTTTCTGGGTCCTCTTTTGTTAGTTACCCCAGAGGTTCTGATCACCTTGGGTGTCTCAACATGATATTTTAAAGGAATAATTGCATGATATTTAGTCATAGAGAAGGATCCCTTTTTAAGAGGGTTTTTAGCAACTTTAGCAGGTACAGGATCAGGCAATATGGTACCAGAGGGAACAAAGCATTCATACAAGGATTTAGCTTTAGACACAGAGGGCTCATTTCTAATTGGTTTAGAATAGCCAATGCCATGCATTCCATTTCTGCTTACGCCATATATCATTGAAGCCATTAAGCTTCTATCCACGCTTTTAGCTAGGAATCTTTGAAAAGACTTTTCATACTTAGATTCATTTCTACAATCAGAGGCATCACAGGCAACAATTTCTTCTAACTTAACAATCTGGTTCTTAAGCACAGAGTTAGAATTGATCAAGGCATGATTATCATTTTTCAAATCAGAAATAATTTTCTCATGTTCAGAAGGAGTCTTGGAAACAGCAGATAAGTTCTTTTTCAGCTTCTTATGCTTAGACAATAAGGAGTTATACTTATCCATAATATCAGACAATGCATGTTTCAGTTCAGAGGTAGAGAAAGAAGCGAATACCTCATTTTCATCGTCTGAGTTAGGATTTCCTTCTGATTCTGAGTCAGAGTCAACAGCTCCCTTTGACTCTGCTTCCTTGTCTTTGACAATAGCCATGAGTCCTTGGACTTCACCATCAGAGTCAACATCCTCTGACTCTGATTCATCAAATGTCACCATCAGACTCTTCTTTGTCTTGAAGTGCTTCTTTGGCTTCTTGTCCTTCTTCAATTTTGGACAGTCACTTTTGTAGTGCCCTGATTCTTTGCACTCAAAGCATGTGACTTCCTTGAGTGAGGACTTCTTCTGACCTGAGGATTCAGACTTTCCTCTTGCCTTTCCAGAGCCTTTGTATTTGCTCTGCCTGTGCTTCCAGATGCGATTGAGTCTCTTGGAGATCAGAGTCAGCTCATCTTCATCAGAATCTTCTGACGCTTCTTCAGATTCCTCTTCTTCAGCTTGAAGAGCTTTTGACTTCTCAACCTTAGCCTTTTCAGATTTAGACTTCAAGGCTATGGACTTTTTCCTTAGATCTTGCATCTCTGAGCGCTTCAGCTCATGGCATTTCAAAATGCTGATGAGTTCTTCTAAACTCATATTCTCAACGTCTCTCGTGAGCTCTATTGAAGTCACTAAAGGCATCCAACTTTCAGGAAGACACCTGATGACCCTTATGACATGATCTTTTGTTGTGTAGCTCTTGTTGAGAGGTCGTATGCCAGCTACAAGCAACTGAAATCTGGAGAACATTTCTTCAATGGACTCATTTGGCTCCATGATGAAGGATTCATACTTTTGGATCAAAGACAATGCCTTTGACTCTTTGACTTTCTTGTTTCCTTCATGAGACATCTTCAGAGATTCGAAAATGCCTTTCGCAAACTCACGATCTGTAATCTTCTGGTACTCTTCATAGGAAATAGCACTTAGAAGAATTGCTCTTGCTTTGTGATGTTGTGAGTACAGCTTCTTTTGATCTGCAGTCATCTCTGACCTTGGAATCTTCTTGCCATCTGCATCAACTGGACGCTCGTAGCCATCCACAATAATATCCCAGAGATCTGCATCGAAACCCAGAAAGAAACTTTCCAGTCTATCTTTCCAATATTCGAACCTTTGACCGTCGAACATAGGAGGCTTTGCATTGTAACCATCTCTTTGAGTTTCACTGGTGGTGGCAGCCATTGTTTTTCACACCGGCCCGGATCACTGAACACTGTTAGGTGTGGTAATCAGAACTTGCGCTCTGATACCAATTGAAGGTATGAAAAACGGTAGAAAGGGGGGGTTTGAATAACGTTTTCAGTATAAAACTTCCACCTTAAAGATTTTGACAAATCTTTCGAGAACTTAAGTGCTAAAGATAAGAGATAGAAAAGCACACAAGGATTTTATCCTGGTTCACTTGATAAATCACTCAAGCTACTCCAGTCCACCCGTTAAGGTGATTTCTTCCTTCTTAGAATGAAGGCAATCCACTAATCAGGTAAGAGTTACAACTGCACTTGAAACCTACAAGTGACTAACAATTACACTGACTTAGCTCACACTAAGATTCACTCTCTTAGTCTTCTCTAGGATCCGATCAACCTTGATCTCCTAAAGGAACTAAACAAACTGTTTATCAAAGAATTGTTTACAAGAGATTTGCTTCTAAAAAGCTAATAGTAAACTCAATGAATTTCAGATGAAAGAAAGCTTAGAAGAATTTAAGTTTGTCTTGCGCGTATGTGAATGCTTCTAGCCGCTTCTTTCAGTCTTCAGCCTCTTTATATACTCCAAGGATTAGGGTTGAGCGTTGCATGGGAAATGCTACCGTTGGAGGGCAGTTCTGGAAAATCCAGCTTCTGCTGTGTCTGAGACTGTTAGGTAGGTCGTCAGGAAGGTACAGTTGCTTTTGTACTTGGATAGCGACTTGACCTTTAAACCTAGGAGACTTTTGATCAGGGGATGCTTCATATAGGAACTTGTGAAGCCGGTTGATCAGAGTCAGAGGGAAAGCCCAGATCCTCTGACCATTGTTTCTTCTGATTCTGAACTCAGAGGGAAGAACATGGTCTTCAGAGTATCTTGCTTCTGGACATCAGAGTTTCCACTATTCAGCTTCTGGATCTTCAGAGTCTTCTACACCATCAGAATGTCTGAGCCTTCAGTGTTTCTTGGTTATCAGACTTTCTGGATCTTCAGAGCTTTTAGTGACTGAGTCCACATCAGAGTTTGTATAACTTCAGAACTTCTGAAGCTTTTCCACTGTTCATACTGAACATGGTGAATGCGAAAGCGTTGCTTGGGTTGCTCTTTATACACAGTGCTTCTGATTTGTGTGAGATTGAGTTGAGGTCAGAGCCTGTAAATAGCACACTCAGAAAAACACGTTAGAGTACCACAATTGTTCATATCAAAAGGTTAACTTGTAATCATCAAAACATAGAATTGTACTACTAGATCAAAACTTGATCTTACAGCTACTAATCGAAGCTTCTCCCTGTAATTGATTTTGGCTTCATAATCAATTGTATAAGGATTCCAAACATACACTTGTGTTAAATTTTTCGCCCCCATATCCATTTTTTCCTAGTTCCGTCCTTGACCACAACCTAAACTTCAGACATAATTTTCCCTGGTTCATTTGTCAGGTATTTTCCGCAAGGCATCGACATCTACTTCAACAACGTGGGTGGCGACATGCTTGATGCTGCACTCCTTAACATGAGGATTCATGGCAGGGTTGCAGTTTGTGGAATGGTGTCTCAGAGCAGCCTTTCTAATCCCCAAGGGATATACAACTTATCCAATCTCATAATAAGGCGCATCAAAATGCAGGGTTTTCTGCAACATGATTACTTGCACTTATACCCTCATTTTTTGGAGCTTGTTTCAAGTTATTACAAGCAAGGAAAGATTGTATATATTGAAGACATGAATGAAGGCTTGGAAAGTGCTCCAGGTGCTTTGGCTGGGCTTTTCCTTGGCAAGAATGTTGGGAAGCAAGTAATTCGGGTTGCACATGAATGATTCTTGTTTCTTGGAAGAAGCTTACCAAGTGCGGGTTTGGATGAATGCTTGTGAGAATTGATTTTGGATAGAATTGATTTTGTTATAATTGATTATGATAAAAGTGAGTTAACGTGAATTGAAAGTGAAGTGATTTATCTTTAGATACTTTATGGGAAAAGTGATTTCTGTTGAGTAATTATGTGAAATCTAGTTATGGAATCTAACAATTGATTATTTCCTACTCAGTAGCTATTCTCTCTATCTTATTCGTAGAATTGATTTTGGGATTGAAAGCATAGTCACTGAGAATTGATTCTTACTAAGAATTGATTCTTAGACTCCCAAATGTGGAATCAAACACACTAAATTGTGAACATATTCCATGTGTTTGGATTCTCGTTTTTGTTTAGAAGTGATTCTACTTTAAAGCTCTCCTTATAGCGTGTTTGGATTGTTGGTGGCATCTAATCCAAAGTTTTTGACATAACATGTTTAGGATTGTGTGCCAACCATTGTTCTAACCTCTAAACACACACAACACTTCATTGATATTTTTTGCTACATGACTTTATTGTTTAGATTGAAAAAACTTTTTCTATTTTCATTTTTATGTTTGGAAAGTAGTTTTTAAAATTTAGAAAAAAAAATTGATTTTACTTTCTGTTTTCATTTTCACCACAGTCGTCGCCACTACCATCACTGTTGTCAACGCGAACCTCCACCACCTCCAAACTTGATGAAAAATAGTGAGGTTATATCTTTGATTCCTTTAATTTGATGGTTAAATCGGTAATGTTTTGTCCATTGAAATAATACACACTAAGAGGAATGAATATAAAATGAAAATGAAATGATTTTTTGATCATTTGTGTTGAGAGAAAAATGTGGAAAAGAAGATAAGTTTAACATATTATTACAATTTTACCCTTTTACAATATTAGTAGAGAATTTTAAATTTTAATTTACTTTATTAAACTTGAAATTTTTTTTGATAGGCTATTAAACTTGAATAGATAATAAAAACATATAAACTTTGAATAAATTATAAAACCTTATTAATATTTATCAAATTATTCGTAATTATTTATTATTATTTTTTGAAAAGTTTTTTCATATTATAAAAATTTAAAATCTTAGATAATATTTTTGAAAAATAAAGTGTAATGTCTTAATAACAATATATTTTTACTGTATAAAATAAATATCCCTAGGCCACGATGCCCAGTGATTTTGGGCTCTGACCCTTTTTTCTGTGGACTTTGTTTCGGGTCCAAATCCGACCCGAACCATACCGCGGTATTGGGTGGAATAAGAGACCCACCCGAATAAACGGTTGTACCCTACCCTGGTCCTTTCTAGCCAGGGGCGGACCCACTCACAGGCTAGGTGTGGCTTTTTATTTTTATTTTTTTTAAAAAATTTATATGCTTGAAAAAAAAAAAGAAAAACCCTCAATAGTCGTACGCTCTCTGCCTCTCTGTTTTCTCTCACGACTCACGCACGCTCTGTCGCTCTCGGCCTCTCTCTGCTCTCCAGCCTCTCCTTCATTCGAAGCTCTCTCTCTGTTCGTGCCTCTCTCTCCAGCCTCTCCTTCAGTCGGTTGTGTCAAGGCCTCTCCTCTCCATCGAACTGATCGAAGCTCTCTGCCTCAGTGTCTCTCAACTGCACGCACGCGACGACCGACGAGGGTTTTCTGATTTCTCAGTCACTCAAAGTCAAAAGGTAATGCTTTCTGCCTTTCTCACTTCCCTGAATTTTCTTTGATTTCTCAGTAAGTATCTATGTTGGCAAAATTGAAATTGAATTGATTATTGATCAATTGATGTCTTCTATTTTTCATGAACTAAACAAGCAACTAACAGTGTCCTCCATACAATTGTATTTCACTTCTGTTCAGCAAAAAAGATGAGATGTAATGATAGCTGAATTTTCTTTCCTGAATTTTCTTTCTCACTTCCCTGAATTTTCAGATCTTGGAAATGTCTTAGATGCAAAGCCAATGGGTTTTCTTACTCTTATTATGAGTGGCATACAAACCCAGTTATCTGTTTAGAAGGGTTGTCATAGTTAGCAAGGTACAAGAGATCTGATATACACAAATTGATGTTGGGATGCTTGCATTCATATGGGTGGCAATTAGACTTTGAATAGCAATTGTCTAGGCTATACTTATTGGCACGGAGCTGTTAGCATGACCATGGGGTATCCAAGTAGTATACTAAGGGGGTACTGGCTTGTGAAAATTTCTTTGCTTGCTCTGGTTGTTTGCTGCTATCGGCTAGCTGAAATTTTCCTTGTTAGCATTCTGTTCTCTGTTTTGGTTTTCTCTTAGATAGCTGTAGTTGGAGACTTGGTTGATAGTAAATTCTATTTATGTATGTTGGGTTGGGACACCCTTGTGCACCCTATTAATATTAGTTGGCCTTTCAAAAAAAAAACTTCCCTGAATTTTCTTTCTAATGTTAGCTGTAATGAAATAAAATAAGATGAGATGAAATGTAACATAATATAGCTATCATTCCATTATTGATTACATCTAATGCAAATTGTAACATAAAATAAGATGAGATGGAATGTAACATAATATAGCTGTCTTTACTGTCTTGCTGCTGTTGCTGTCTTTACTGGCTTGCTGTTTTCACTGTTTTGTTTCTTTTGTTATATATCGTTGTAAGCCTAGTCCTTCTTGGACTATAATGTAAACTCTTCTATTTCCATGAGAAACTTTCTCCCATGGTTTTATCTATAGTATTTCTCTTTTTCAAAAAAATAAATATTTTCAATTTATTTTAGTCTATAATTGCTTTTATGTTTAGCCTCACTGATATTTAAGGTCTGGATCCGCCCCTGTTTCTAGCGCCTTCGAATACAAAACTCTTCCTCCTTCTTCTTCATCTTCGTCACCGTTTTAGCTGATTTAGCGGTTTGAAATGGAAGGGAGCAAAGACCAGATTGTGGATGTGGGATCGGTGGTTGAATCCGTTTCTGCTGAAGATGGTGACGCCCCTCTTTACCAACTCGAAAGCCTCTGCATGCGTTGTCATCAAAATGTAATCTCTCATGCGCATTGTTATTCAACAAACTAACTCTGTTAATTTTCTCTCTAACATGTATGTATCCTTTGTTAATGTTATTATCTCTCAGGGGACTACAAGACTTCTATTGACTATAATTCCAAATTTCAGAAAGGTATGTACCTACGTGCCTTGTTTATTGCTCCTTTTCTTCTCATGTTTGCTTACTGTTTTCTTTTAAATTGTTTGTTTATGTAGGATAGGATAGGAATGAATGCATAAGGGGGGAAGTTGTGGTAGCATCTCTATTGTGAAAACTTGGTAGAATCTCTACTTAAGTGGTTTAGACATGTGTAGAGAACACTTGTAGCCTTAGTCTTGCAGAAGCTAATTAAAGAGATTGGATCACATGGAAGGTAGTCTCACACTGTCATAGAGACATGTAGAGACCAAGAAACAATATGAATCGAATCATTAAGAGAGATTTAGATTTAAATGATTTGTCATTTGCCATGAATTCACAACAATATATTATGATGTTGTTTGATCTCAACTAGTGGGAAAGGGTTTTGTTGTCGTAAATTATTTTTTGTCTACACTTGATTAAATGAATTAGGATCATCAATTGCAAGGTAGATGATGGATCTCGTAACATATTTTTATTCTTATTATCGGCTGTTTCTTTTCTTATATCTGTCCATTAGCTTTCATTGGAATGTAATCCATTGTGACATTTTCCTGTTGTGCAGATTTTGTTGTCGGCTTTTGATTGTCCTCATTGTGGTGAGAGGTAGGCTGCTGTTAGTCTATGCCCTCCTCTTTGCATTGAATGTAATCGCTTTCATTGATCTTCCTTGGAAGCTAATATTTATATTATATTTTTTGTTGATCCTTTAGGAACAATGAAGTTCAGTTTGCTGGCGAAATTCAACCGCGTGGTTGTTGTTACTCTTTGGAGATCCCATCAGGCAAACATAAGGTTGTGTTGATTTGGATTTCACTGCCCTGATTTGTCTGTATTTTAAATTTTATCCATATTTAGCCAGACATCTGTCCCAAATGGTCAATGATATAAAAGTGTTTAAAGTAACATGACATACAAGGCTTGGAAAAATATGATTATGGTAGACTTAATCAAAGCAGCAGTGGTAGGGATATTTGGAAGTTAGTAGGAATTTCAGGAAAGCAAATAATATGTCTATTTGTCATATAAACTAGGGAAATATGTGTTAGAAGTCCCACATTGGCTAGAGATAGAGCCAAGATAAGCTTTATAAGGGTAGTGCAAACCTCAACTCTTGAGCTAGCTTTTGTGGTTGAGTATAGGCCTCCCAATTTCTAATATGGTATCAGAGCCTATCCTATATCCATTTGTTGTGGAGACCACCCATATTTTGGCCACCCGTTGTTGATCCCACGTTCCAGTCTGTTCAATCCTGGACGTGGGGGGGTGTGTTAGAAGTCCCACATTGGCTAGAGATAGAGCCAAGATAAGCTTTATAAGGGTAGTGCAAACCTCAACTCTTGAGCTAGCTTTTGTGGTTGAGTATAGGCCTCCTAATTTCTAATAATATGGATTTTAATTCTTCTAGTTTGTTGGTAAGAGTACCTCCTTGATAAGTTTATTGAATGCAGATGCTCAACCGGCAAGTGGTAAAATCAGAATCTGCGACCATTAAGGTACATGAGCTGGCCCTTTATTTAATCTCTGTACATATTTTAAACTTACTAGCTTTCACTGTTTTTCCTTTACAGTGTAATGATCATCAGGTGAATGAAAATCCTTTGGTTCATTGACACTGATTTTTGTCCCTTTTGAGTGTAGTACTATGCTATCTTAGTTGAGTTGGGGCATCTCTCTTTTTGTTTCGTTGCCACACACACACGTCTCCATTAGAGTTTGTTGAGAAAATGGAAGATAATCTTGTTAAAAGAAGTAGAGGAATCCCTTAAAAAGATGGAAGAAACAATTAAAAAGAATACCTTGCTATAGATGGCTTTACTGAAAATTTGGTTTTTGATAGAGCATGCTTACATCCGTTTATTTGATCCCATATAGTAGGATATGACATGGTTGTTGTTGCTGATGCTACTAAATGCAAGTATACTATTGGTCCTAATACACCTTCTGTTTGGTGTTTAAAGACTGGAGTTAATTGACCCATAATTACCTGTAACTGTAAGAGAGGAAGAATAGTTGCATTATCGAAGTATAATAGTCTTGATATTTGTGTGTTAATTTTGCTTTGCTTTAATGTTTTCTTCTTTCCGGTTGCTACTTGCTAGTCTTATGCTGAGTTATTTTCCTGCTTCTTGTTATTTATTTATTTTCTTTTGGGGTAGAAGAACTTCTACATATCCTCCGGTACTCTATTGTCTTGTGGTTTTTCTTTAATTCTAGTCCTGCTGTATGCATCTTCTATTGTGATATGTATAAACAAAATCTTGGTGTACTATGTATTGTCAGCCTAACCATACAATACCACCTTAGATTTAGTATTATGCATGAAGCTAGGTTTAAAATTTATATGTTTAATCGATGTTGATTTAAAGTGATTTTAAATATTTGGCTCTATCATAAGTTTACTTAAAGGCTACCTTGCTTATATGTTTGATTGTGCAGATACCTGAATTGGAATTTGAGATACCACCAGAGGCTCAACGTGGTAGTCTGTCAACGGTACTTCTGATACAAATTTTAATTTACTTGTTCTTTTCCCTCTCTTTTCATTGACGGGGCTTAAAATTTAGCCATGGCTGAGCTAGCTTGTATGGTGAGGATTGCCAAAGCCTTTATAAGGACTATTTTGGCCATATTTCTAGCTGATGTGAGATCTTAACACACCCCCTCACACCTACAATTGAACATCTGGAGTATGTAGTTTGTAAAAATGATGGATGCAATGAAGGCAGCTTAGGGTGGCCGCAATGAAGGCGGCTAAGCTTGCAATGAAGGTGGAACTTCAGGGGGTGGTCGCAAATATAAGCGGCTAGGGTCTGCATTTAAGGCTGAATTTTGGATCTAATATTAGATCTAGGATATGTTGTGATACCATCTTAAAATTTGGGTCTGGTCTAGTCTAACTCAACCTTTAAAGCTAGCTTGTAAGGTGAGGATTTTCGAATCCTTTTTAAGAACCATTTTAGCCACTTCCAACCGATGTGGGATCTTAACACCCAACAGTTTTTGACCCAAAAAAAAAGACACTTAACAGTCAGTGGCTCTGCTTGTTCTTTTTGTCAAGCTTGTCCGTCTTTTCATAAGTCAGTGATAATCTCGACATTGGCCTTTTTCTCATGTATATCAGACGATTGAATAGTTGATTTTGGTTGAAGACTTGAAGTTACTCTATTTATGCTAAATCATCTGATGAATAAACATGTCAACATGACCTTTTTGTTTGATCAAAGCAGTAGTTCTAGTAAAATGATAATACATTATCCTTCTATTTATTGATTTTTTGTTAGTAAGAATTAGAGCTCTAACCTTGGGTATTTTCTTGTTTAAGATTCTTGTTAATTCATGATTAGTTGAAGGTTGTGTTCATATGATTTGACAATATTATTTTGTTGTAATTATAGGTGGAGGGGGTACTAACGCGAGCTGCTGATGGACTTCAGGCCCTTCAAGAAGAACGCAGAGTACGATTTGTTTCTTCCCTTTATTACTGTTTGATTCAAGTTTCTGTTTTTCATGATTTAATGTTAAGCTTTCTACCCTCTAGAAAGTGGCTTCAGAGACAGCTGAAGCACTCGATCAATTCTTGGTGAAATTGCGAGCTTGTGCAACAGGAGAATCATCCTTCACATTTATTGTTGATGATCCTGCGGGAAACAGCTTCATTGAAAACCCGTAAGAGATTATTTCATGTTTAACTGTATGGAGAAAAGTAGTTTTGTTAAAGAAGAGAAAGATTTCAAAGTTAGGCTAAGATATACTTGTACAAAGTACAAACTTTTAAAGAAATTCTTCATCTTAGTAGAGCTCACAGATTTATTTGCATATCCATCAAAGACACATGTAGGCACCATTAGCTGACTACTGCAAAGAAGCTAAGAAAGCCACTTCCTTAACTAAAAAAAAGAACACCAATGCAGGAAATTATCCTTGAATGTTCGAGCATTTCTCTTAAACCATATATACCAATTACCAAATAACTAAATAAAAGGGCCTTGCACTGCCTAGTTCTACCAAAATCTCTAAATTCACATTCGAAAAATTTATCCTATTGCTGGACAGAGTTCACTGAGCACTAAAGAGTAAAAATAACACCATAACTTTCGAGTAGCTGAGCAGTGCTGAAATAAATGCATGCTAGTCTAGACTGCGAGGAACACCTTATACGGTCATTAGGGGAAAGAGCATTCAGCTTTGTCAGGCCTGACATCTTGTAAAAGATCATAACTGGAGTACCAAGGCCCAAAATCTCCCTATCTCTTTAGGTTTGTGAAAAGTCTCCCAATTAACAAGATAGTCCCTATTGGTAACCTTGGTTCACCCCTGAAGAAAGTCTCATAATTTTCTCCATTTTGTCCACAATTTGAAAAGAGAGTTATGAGACAACTAATAGAATGAATACAGTACAAAGGAGATTTGTATAGGAGTGACATACCCTTCTAAAGAGAAAAACACCCATAGTCATACCACTTCGTTAGAAAGGAATCTATATTTCTTTTGTGCCCTCCAAATATTTACATACTGCATTTTATAATATTATAAGTCAGTTTAGACTGGAATCTGTAATTGTTGGTGCAGCAGTCTTGTACTTATAATTTGTATATAGGTACAAGATTATGTTAAGATATAAGAGAAGGGAATCTTAATTTGGGACTGTTAGAGTAGTTAGAGGTTGTTAAAGATGGAACCGGTGAGAGAAGCAATTACATAGATAGCTTTTGCAAAGAAGGATCCAAAATCAGAACTGGAACACTAGATGAAAAAGAAATGAATTTTGTGGAGGTTAGGGAAGTTAATTTTTAGTTTTAACACTGTCAGTTGTAAGTTTGTAACTAACTGGGTTGTTATCCAGAGGAAGAGGGAAAAGTTAGGAAATTAGTAGTGAGTAGGGAGAGGGCTCAATCTCTCTAAAATCCAGGGGTTCTATCTTCTATGCATTTCATCCTCTGTTCTTCCTGTTCTGGAAACAGTGAAGGACAGTTCAAATAAGATTCTTTCATTCAGTTTATCCTTTTCTTGTTCTTGGCCTTATCAGTTGGGAAGAAGGACAAAGGGGCAGAATTGGTATTATGGGAATTGGGTCTGGTTCCAAGTTCTCATCGTTTAGCCCTTAATTGTATGGGTCGCAAATACAGTGATAAGACCTATAATTATTTTTTCAGATTGGGCCAAGCTCAACTTTACAAACAAAAGGGAGGAGGTCAAGGTAACCCCAGTTTCAAGATGAACCATTACAATTGCGTTTGTAGTCCAACGGTTAGGATAATAGCTTTCCAAGCAATAGATCCGGGTTCGACTCCCGGCAAACACAATCTTGTTATCATTTTTTTTCCAAAAAAAAGATGCACCATTCAACTGAAAAAAAGGGATGCACTTGTTGGCTTGGTTATTCACCCTTTGTGCTATCCACAGTGGGATCCTTGAGGACAGGAATTTGTTTACAATCACTGTGAAGAATGTATAGTTTTATCAGGTTGAGGTTGACGGGGTGATATTATTGGGATATAAGAGAAGGGAAAATTAATTAGGGACTCTTAGAATTGAATAGAGGTTGTTAAAGGAGTTCGTTAATACTAGAATGGGTTTAGCTATGAAGAGAGGAAATCTAATTAGAGGGATTCATTCTGTACATTTGATAGGTTGAGAATAAAAGGAGAAATTCTTTGTGAAGGGAAAACCCTTGGGGGGAATTCATTCTCCATTTCTGTATTCCATTTTCGATAATACAATTCCTTTCTTTTAGTTCTTTCAACCAATATCTGATCCATCTTCATTTTCTTGGTTCCTAACAAAATACTTATATGAATAGGTTTGCACCAGCATCTGATCCATCACTGACTACCAAGTTTTATGAGCGAACTCCTGAGCAACAAACATTGTTGGGATATCTTGTTGATTCTACACCGATTGAAGGAACTCGTGGCGAAGCACCAGAAGGAGTAGAAGCTGTGGCTGGTAATCAAATGATGAGAGAACCACATGGGTCAGTGGGGGCAGCAGCTGGTCATCGAGCCATTGCACAAAGTAATAGTGCAGATATAGCAGAAGCATTATTTCGCTATACTGCACCAGAAGAGGTATGTAATGCTGAACTGTATCGTATTGACTACTGAGTACTGAGGTTAGATCTCTTTTTGTTGTTTGTCCTCCATTCAGTTTTATATTTCCCCTTATTGTCAGGTGATGACTTTCCCATCTACCTGTGGTACCTGTGCCAGTAGTTGCGAGACTCGAATGTTCGTCACCAGTATCCTTTTATCATTTCTACATTCTTTGCTGCGGTGGTTTCCCAAACACAAATCATTCTTCCAAAATGCATTTTTTAAAATTAAATCTACCCTAAGGTATTCTACTCAACTACAAAACAAATAGGCCCCAGCAGTCCTAATTTTGTATTATCATATTTATAGGCAGAGCCTGTATGAGCAATGTGTTGCTAGTTCATGTATACACTTTAATGGCCTTAACAATTTACAGATATTCCATACTTCCAAGAAGTAATTGTAATGGCATCCACATGCGATGCTTGTGGTTACCGCAACTCTGAGGTATATGCTAATATTTTTAGTGCTGCCGTAGTTTTGTCTTCAAGGGCTGGTATAATTTTTGCTCTCCACTTTGCAGTTGAAACCTGGTGGCCGAATTCCTGAAAAAGGAAAAAAGATTACTCTCTATGTGAAAAATGTTAATGACCTGAGCCGAGATGTAATAAAGGTTTGTGATCCATACAGTCTGTTTATTTTGTTTATGTTGAGTGGCTAACTTTTGGATCTTATAGTTAACCTTTGCATTTAATGAACCAATCATTTATCTTATGTCTAATGTGTAATTACAACAAATTGAGACATGTGAGTAATAAGAGAATGCTTGTTAGAAAAGAAGGTACTTTGGTTATTGATGTTATTGCTTACTATCGTAGGTTAGGTATAAGCATCCTCACTGATCCTTTGTACTATCTATCACTATTCACATGGATCCCAAAAAAAAAAAAAATCCTATTCATGTGTACTCATCCAAATTTCCATTTAAAAGTAATTTTGCTCTATTCTTTAGTTTTACTAGTTGTTACACTTGGATGAAACTATGCCAGCTTTTAACGATCAGTTTCACTTTTGTGGTGATCGGAAGTCTGGAATTGTTGATTTCATCAAGAGCTTTGTGCCAAATTATGGCTCTCTTGATATCAATGCATTGTTTTCAATAATATGCTAAAAGTTGTAATGATAGTCAGGGCTTAGATAGTGAAGATGAAACTTTGGAACATTTAAAATCGTGATGTTATGAATTAATTCTCCCATCATTCCTTTGTTCCCCTGCCCGCTGTTCATTTCCTGTCTCTGACCTTTTAATATTGTTTTTCTCTGTTAAGTCTGATACAGCAAGTGTAAAAATTCCTGAACTTGAGTTGGAGCTGGCAAGTGGCACCCTGGGAGGACTTGTCACAACTGTTGAAGGTTTAATTTCAAAAATTAGTGAAAGTCAGTATTCTCTCTCTCCCCCCTCTCTCCTTTCTCTTTCTATCCTGTAGGCATACATTATACATAAATACATTATACATACATACATTATCATTGAAGTATGAATCCTATGGAGACTGGATAATTAGGAGGAGTAGCCTTTGCGAAATTGAAAAGAAAAGAAAAAATAGTAGTGTCAAATTATCAATACACACTCCGCTTGAACAAAGTAATGATACACATAGACACAGTCAGGAAAGAAGGAAGAAAGATAGATAGCGAATTTACGTAGTTAAAATGTATTTGGTAGGTAGAGGAGATAATGTATATATAGAAGAAACAAAGATGGAGGGATCTATTATGTACACTTGCAAGCTGTTTGTGAAAGAAGCTAACCTTAGAACAGGAGACCCGAAGAACTCTATTTTCCATTTTCTGTTCAAAATTTCAAAAAGAAGTGTTCTTTTCTAGAAATTCTCCATCTTCTTCCTTTCTATCTCACACACACGCAGGCACACACACATAGATGTCATTCAAATACGTTGAAAATGCTTATCCTTTTAGGAAGTATAGATTTAACTTCTTCCCCTTTGTTTGTATCCACATGTTTCTCCTGATCGTGTTATGTGATTAATTTTATTATAATCCGCGCTCACACATAGATGTCATTCAAATATGTTGAAAATGCTTATCCCTTTAGGAGATATAGATTTAACAACCTCCCCTTTACTTGTAATCCACTTGTTTCTCCTGATCCTATTATGTGATTTATTTTATTATAATCCGCGCGCACACATGCACAGATGTAATTCAAATATGTTGGAAATGCTTATCTCTTTAGGAAATATAGATTTAACTTTTTCCCCTTTGCTTGTAATCCACATTTTTCTCCTGAACTTGTTATGTGATTTATTTTACTATAATACGCACGCGCACACATAGATGTCATTCAAATATGTTGAAATTTGAAAATGCTTATCCCTTTAGGAAATATAGATTTTACTTTTTCCTTGCTTGTAATCCACATGTTTCTACTGATCCTGTTATGTGATTTATTTTATTACAATCTATATGTATTTGGTTGAATGTAAAGTATTATTTGATGTGATTTGATCGTACAGGCCTTGAGAGGGTCCATGGGTTTACTTTTGGAGATAGCCTTGATCAAGATAGAAAAAGCAAATGGATAGACTTCAAAGCAAGGCTAGACAAGGTAGCACATGACTTTGTCATACTTTTAACAATTGCTTCATTTGTTTTTCTCTTTTGGGAATATACCTTATCCTGTTTGTGTACCTATTTCTCACATCTACTAAATTTCATTTACATACATATACAAAAAAAAATGAAAGAAAGAAATAAAAAAAATAGTCCTACGAATTTTAACTAAGTACCTTTCCACAAGTGGCACACAAGTTTTGGCTTCATCAGCCAGTGCTCATATCGGTGCTACTTTTTGGATAAAACTTGACAGATGCTTTCTCTAACATCAACTGATACTAGATTCTTCCTGTCCTTAGACTTAAATTTGAATTAGCTTATTTAAACCTAAATCTGTAAGGTTATTGACCTCATTTCTTTTATCTGTATCTTTTCATTTTGTGCAGCTTCTTAGCTTGGAAGAAGCATGGACTCTAGTTCTTGATGATGCATTAGCCAATTCTTTTATAGCACCTGCAACTGATGATCTAAAAGACGACAATCAATTAACATGTAAGTTTTTTCTCCAACAATCTCAAGACTTCAAGTTGTGCATAAATCCAGTTGGAGTTTTCAAGTATGAAATTGAAATTGTGAATATTTGTTTTGTTCTTGGGCCTTGGCCCCCTTGTACACAAGGTACACTGGCAGTTGAAGCTTGTTATTGACAAGATAACTTGCTGTATCTTCTGAGTAGTGGTATTCAGAAAATTATTTTCATGTTTCAAGCTGTTGGTTTTATCGTTTTATGCAGTTTGTTTGTATAGTGATGTGATTTCAAGTTTATTGCTTCAACATATAACTATGGATTATGTCATACCTGGTGTCCTCATTATTGGTTAAATATTTTTCTTCATTGTGGAAAATATTTCGTCATGCTTTGAAGTGTAGACATCTGATTCAATTTAACCTTGAGTTCCCTGGGAACCCAATTACTACCATGTAAACAAAAGGATTTCTAGAGCATGCTAATAACTATTTTTTGCATTTGACATTTCCTTTGTTGAGTCTCGGTCACAAAATAAAATAGGACTGCAGATAAATGCATTGGAAAGAAAACGCCAATTGTAGAAAAGATGATGAAGTCTTGCCTTTGGTTGTGTGGACATGTGTGGAGGAAACTTGTAAAAGCACCTGTAAAGTGGATAGATCAGATGGAGGATATTCTAATAGTTAGAGATGGAGGAAAACAATTAATCTAATCATTTTGAAAAATTTGGTCTGAAATGATTCATGACAGGACATAATGACATTGTTTCATCCATAAAAGAAAATTTGGATTCAAATTATTCATGATCATTACTCGTGAGAAAAAGGCTTTAGTTGTTGATGTTATTGATATTTCCCTTGTTAGGGGTATGGGTTTGAACCATTTGCATTCGTGTGCCCTTATCAACTTTGCATAATTGGAATGATGTGGATTGTGGGTTTAATGAGTTGTGGCTCGCCTCGCCTCTTAACCATGAGGTCCGGCCGGGGTTTGGTGCTTGCCCATGGGAATGGTGCACATTTTGTGGCCAGTCGCTTACGCAGAGATTAGTCACTGCTGCGGCAGTGGATACCTTAGGCTAAAAAGTATATATACCTCGTGCGAGCAGCCACAATGAGGGGATTAGTTACTGTTGTGGCAGTGGATATATATATATATATATATATATATATATATATAGTTGTGATTGTTTAGTATTATTGTTGTGTCATCTAACTTGGCTACATAGTTCTTCAGCCTAATATATTGATGTGTTGGGTTTTTTTGTTTCAACTTTGTTATCTCTCTAGTTGAGGAATATGAGAGGTCGTGGGAGCAAAATGAAGAATTGGGTCTGAATGATATTGACACATCCAGTGCTGATGCTGCTTATGAATCAACAAATACTACTAAAAATGAGTGAGTTTTAAGTCAGGCCCATCCTTGCCTCTCTTCTCCCACCTCCACCCAAAACCAATGGAGGGAAGAGATTTGAGAGAAAAGAAGAATTTGTGTGCACTGTGATATCAAGGAAACAGAAAGGAAAGAAAAGTCTGTTGTATTGACTTTCATATGTAATGTAATGGCTATCGTTTTGCTATTTATGTACCCAAATTTATTAACTTGTCTCATCCTTCTGAAATAGTTCTGTTGTGAAGATGTAATCTATTTTGAGTATTGACTTGGCAATTTAATTGCTTATATATGTTTTTTGAAATATATGAAAATAAGGTTTATTTGATTATATTTTCATTGTAGTTTAGTTTATATACAATTTGATATAGTTTACACAATATGTGTAAAATCATCTCTCTATGATATTTAATCTTTGAAATCATGGATATTGTCCTTTGAAGGCTATTGGCTAATTGTGGTGGGGGTATTCTCCAATATGAAGTTGATATAATAACTGTGTTATGACTGTATAATAGCCTGATGGGTTAACTTCTACAGATGTTGCTGTATAGAGTTGCGATAATTGATACGTATGAATTAGACTTTTTAAAACAATGGGAGTTATTTTAAAATAAAAGATCAAATCCAAGTGCTAATTTGCGCATTGTTTTTTTTGTTGTTTTCTTCGCACTAAATTTGTGTATAAAACTCAATTTATACATTTTAATTTTTTGGTACATCGGAAAAGGTGAAGGTAACCACGAAATGCTTAATTTTTTACAAATGAAAACAATACATGTAAACTACAACGAAACTACAAACAATTAGGATCCAAGAGGAGTCTCTAATATGTTAGGTTTCAACTACTATTGTGCAGGGGAATGCTAGCAACGGGAATATTTTTTTAGTGTTTGGGTTGAGAATTTTTAAAGCAACTGATGAACTTTTTTTTTTCTTAAATTGCAATTTAAATTCGGGTGTGGTAAAGGTCAAATAACTCCTAAAAAATGCGGCTCGAATTGAACTCTCAACTTAAAGGTTAAAATTACTTTTTACTACTACGACCGACGCTCATTGGATTTGATACAAATAATTTTGTTTTCATGGAAAATATTATCTAATATGTTATATTTTTTATTTTTTGTGTTGATTACTTTTTGTATCGTATAAAATCAATCACCAAAGGAAAGCAATTGCAAAAGACATTTCATAATCTAGTTGGTATTATGAGGTCATTTGATAGACATTATAAGATAAGAGCATAATAAGATAAAGAGTTGGATAAGAGTAAGATAAGATATAAACATGATAGACTCTTATCATATGTATGTTTGAAGTTGATAAGATAATGATAAAATATAATTTTTTTTTGTAACAAAAAAAAATATATAAAATATGATATTGATAATGAGAAATGTATTAAACAGAATAAAGTGTACACCCAATTTTATGATTTTATTAACTTTCGAAAAAACAATTTATGATTTTATTTTATTTATATAATTTTATAGTGAAAGAAACATAATTTTTTTTTCCAAATGAAATAGAAACTCTTCCCCTTTTTTTTGGTATAAGATTGAGGCGAGGGCCCCACGATCACGATCAACGCAAACTCAATTCTATAGTCAACGCCAACACGGAATCTCCTTCACCTTCCACGCGTCTCTTTCTGATTGGCTTACCATTCTCTCTCTCCTCCTCCTCCTATTTAAACGCTCTTCCTTCCTCACTTCCTCTGTTTGTTTGCGTTACTTCTCTCTCTTCACAGGTTCGTTCCTCTTCTCTCTCTTCATCATCATCACAGTTTCAGTTTCAGAGTTTCATCTCTTTTTAGGGTTTCGATTACGCTACATTTGTTCCTCTCTCTCTTGCAGATCTGAATATTCCACTCTAGGTTTTTGTTTTCGCTACTCGCTTCAATTTTTTCACTCGTCATGCAATCTTATTTTGTGATTCTCGTTTCATCCACTGGATTCATGTGTATCGCTTTATTGATTTCGCTATCGCTATCGAATTCTAAACTTGTTTGTTTGCCGGAAAAACTCCAGAAACCGATCTCCAGAATTTGAAATTTGAAAACTAGGCTATGAATCATTGAATTGAATTCGACTTTTTGTTTTTTGTGTTTGTTTTGTGAATTCTAGAGTTTGCAGGATTACTAGGCAATGAATCTCACTTTTTTCGTTTTGCTGGCTTGATTTGGCTTAATTTCTCTGCGCTATCGAATCCCTTACTTGTTTTTGTTTCCATGGAAAATTCGAGTAATGGATCTGGAGATTATGAATTTGTTGAGTTTCGCGAGTTGCAACATTATTAGGGAATGAATCTCACTTTTTGTTGCTGTGAATTTTATATTTTGCAGGATTTAGTGTTGAATTTCGGCGAAAAAAATGGCGGCTGCAGATTCTTCGTCTCCCCGTGAGGAGAATGTTTACCTGGCCAAGTTGGCGGAGCAGGCAGAGCGGTATGAGGAGATGGTGGAGTTCATGGAGAAGGTTGCCAAGTCGGTGGACGCTGAGGAGTTGACGGTGGAGGAGAGGAACTTACTCTGTGGCGTACAAGAATGTGATTGGGGCGAGGAGGGCTTCCTGGAGGATCATCTCCTCCATTGAGCAGAAGGAGGAGAGCAGAGGGAATGAGGACCATGTCTCTGTTATCAAGGAGTACAGGGGAAAGATTGAGGCTGAGCTCAGCAAGATCTGTGATGGAATTTTGAATCTCCTTGAGTCCAATCTCATACCATCTGCTGCGGCCCCTGAGTCTAAGGTGTTTTACCTTAAAATGAAAGGTGACTACCACAGGTACCTTGCTGAGTTCAAGACTGGGGCAGGGAGATAAGAAGCTGCAGAAAGTACTTTGTTAGCTTACAAATCAGCTCAGGTATACATATATTCTATAGCTGTATATACATCCTACATTCATCCATAGATAGATGCTTGTATAAGTAGTGGTTACTTTCGCTACACACGCTAAACTCAATTTGTGGTTAATTGATCCAGGATATTGCTCTTGCTGAACTTGCCCCCACCCACCCGATTAGGCTCGGTCTTGCACTCAACTTTTCTGTGTTCTACTATGAAATCCTTAACTCGCCAGATCGTGCTTGTAATCTTGCGAAGCAGGTATCTTTACTTGCTATCTGATATGAAGGCTTTTTTTTAATTCCTGGCTGCTGTATCTTAATTGATCATCGAGGAAGAAATTATCTTTATGTGTGGCTGAGTATGGACCGTAGACCATAGTGGGAATCTGTTGTGTCCATCCACTTGCATCGAAAAGTTTGTTTTTGAACAGAACTATTGGAAATTTCTTATGGAGTCCCAATAAATATACGCTGGACTTTGCAGCCTAATCTATTATATGAATTGAAGTTATATAATTTTATTAATTTTGTTCAGGAGAATTTTAGAATTTAATTCTTCTTTAAGAGATTGAACTTAGTACAGTGTAACTGATTTCAATCCCGTTCATTCCTTAAATCATATTACTATTTCATTATTTGACATGACTAATGTATTCTGTACTTTACTTAGCATTTGGTACTTCATGTAATGATGGATCTAAAAGCTCCGTGATGGTTTATTTGTTTATTTCATCTATGTGTTCTCTTCTGTTTAGTAACCTATGAAAAATGCTTTACTGTGGCAGGCATTTGATGAGGCGATTTCTGAGCTTGACACATTGGGTGAAGAGTCATACAAGGACAGTACATTGATCATGCAGCTTCTCCGAGATAATCTGACTTTGTGGACATCCGACATTACGGTATCTCTCTCTACCTTCCCTCGCATGTTGTGTACACATATACTAAATATCTCTTCTTTAACATTGTTGACGAACCTTGATGGCTGAACAAAATTGAGTTCTTTCATGAGGAGAAAGTATAAACCCCCTTTTTTTAGTAATAGTAATGCTTGTCCCTTCGAAGAAAGTTTGAGATAAAACTTGTTTGGTTGTAAAAACCGTAAGTTGTCTGAGTATCCTTATGTCTGGATCGTCATTTTTGTCTTTGTTGTTGCAATGCAGTAGTCTAGGTATTAGTTTTTGAGCTTAGTGGGACAAATTAAATTTTATCCTCATACTTGCCTAAACAATGACAAACATTGAGCATATATTTTTGTGAAGAATCCATTACTTGCCTATGCTTTCTACGTCCGATGATAGTAGCTTTTAGATGTTAGAGTAATATAGGACTAGGACTTGTCTTCTTTTCCCAATATTCTGTTAGTTCTCATTGCTTCGAGATAGTATTTGTTTTTCTGAAATTTTGATTGAACTGCCTCTTAATATTTCAGGATGATGCTGGAGATGAGATCAAGGAAACATCTAAGCCACAATCAGGCGATGGGGAGCAATAATGTGGTAGTTGGCGGCATGTGTATTACCCTTAATATAGATTCCATGTTGGGTTCCATAGTAGGATTTTAGTTGTGGATTTCATGATTTCAAGTGCAGTTTGCCCTTGGGATTACAATGTTTTAATGGACCATTTATGTGTTTTATTGATGAGAAGAATATGCTTGGTGGTTTAGTGATTTATAATTTTTTTATTGTTGGCTGTTTATGAATGCTTAGTGTTGTTGTGAAGTCCTTTTTGCATACCTTTCTGAATAACTTAAGGAGCACTACTGAGGCCAATAAGATTATTTCTTTCTAAAGGTGTAATGTGACTCCTAAATTTTGTGGTTACTGGTTGGTAAACTCAGTTTACTTTATGTACCAGAAAAAAACTGAACTAGTTTTCCAAAACTGAATCAGTATTATCATTTAAGAACTAATTTAACAGAATTGAAACAGTTTTGACAATTTACACGGTTTTGTTTTTTGACATTTTTTTGAACGGTTTTTTGACATTAAACAAACACTGTTATTTTGACTGAGAAGTGAGAACAATGTTATATTTGAAAGGTTTCAGGGAAGATTTCCCCTAAGCCGATAGTCAAAATCTATATAAGCCCCTAAAAGTGAGCATAGTCACCGAGAGTTGATTCTTGGACTCCCGAATGTGGAACCAAACACGCACTAAATTGTGGACATATTCCATGGGTTTGGATGCTCGTTTTTGTCTAGAAGCGATTCTACTTAAAAGCTCACCTTATAGCGTGTTTGGATTGTTGGTGGCATCTAATCTGTTTGACATAACATGTTTAGGATTGTGTGCGACCATTGTTCTAACTTCTAAACACACATTCACACAACACGTCATTGATGTTTTTTTGCTACATGACTATATTATTTAGATTGAAAAAACATTTGGTATTTTCATTTTTATTTTTGGAAAGTAGTTTTAAAAACTGAGAAAAAATATATCGTCACCACTACCATCACCATTGTCAACACAAACCTCCACCACCATTGTCGTTGACGTTGCCACTCGCCACTACCATCACCAAACTTGGTGAAAAATAATGAGGTTATATCTTTGATGGTTGAATGGGTAATGGTTCATCCATTGAAATAATACACAATACTGAACTAATGATTTATTTGGAGGTAGGATTGATAATAAGATGAATGAATGTATGAGGAAGGAATATAAAATGAAAATGAAATAATTTGTAGGTCGTTCGTATTGAGAGAAAAAAGAGATTAATTTCTATGCACTGACGGTATAAATAAGTTTTACATCATCATTCAATCACATC
Organism: Lotus japonicus; assembly: GCF_012489685.1. NCBI lineage: Eukaryota > Viridiplantae > Streptophyta > Magnoliopsida > Fabales > Fabaceae > Lotus > Lotus japonicus. The sequence continues at coordinate 60,164,323 of NC_080041.1, read as the reverse complement.
CTTCATTTTGTTAGCTCACAATTAATTTTGAATTTAATAATATCTAAAATAGAAAATGGAAGGTTGTGATTGAATGATGGTGTAAAATTTTTTACACCGTCGGTGCATAGAAATTAATCTCTAGAAAAAATGTGGAAATGAAGATAAGCTTAACATGTTATTACAATTTTTCCCTTTTATGAAATTACTAATAAATATTTTTTTACCATAGAGAATTTTAATAAATTTATTTTATTTTATTAAAACTTCAGCGCGTCAGACTAATTTACCAGGAGCTCAAAGGTGGAGGCGACCCCTTCGTCGGTTTACGCATCTTTGTATCTCGATGCTGTTAGCTAGTTTTGATTTTTAATTTGTTAATTCTCCTCTTGTAAAAAACTTATAATTTTGAATAAATTATAAAAACTTATTAATATTTATGAAAATATTCGTAATTATTGGTAAGCCGTATTGTTGATTTTGGGCTCTGATACGACCCGAACCAAACCGCTGTATCGGGTCGAATAAGAGACCCACCCGAATAAACGGTTATACCCTACCCTGGTCTTTTCTAGCGCCTTCGAATACAAAACTCTTCCTCCTTCTTCTTCATCTTCGTCACCGTTTGTGTTGGCTTTTGGTGTTGAAGAAGTAAACGCAAATTGAAATGGAAGGAAACAAAGAGCAGATTGTGGATGTTGGATCAGTGGTTGAATCCGTTTCTGCTGAAGACGGTGGCCCCTCTTTACCAACTCGAAAGCCTCTGCATGCGTTGTCATCAAAATGTAATCTCTCATGCGCGCGCATTGTTATTCAACAAACTAACTAACTCTGTTAATTTCTCAATTTTCTCTCTAACATGTATGTATCCTTTGTTAATGTTATTATCTCTCAGGGGACTACAAGACTTCTATTGACTATAATTCCAAATTTCAGAAAGGTATATACCTACGTGAAGCCTTGTTTATTGCTCCTTTTCATTCTAAATTATTTGTTTATGTGGGATAGGATAGGATAGGAATGGATATATAAGAGAGAAAGTTGTGGTAACATCTATTGGAAAACTTGGTAGAATCTCTACTTAGGTGGTTTAGACATGTGTACACAACACTTTTAGCCTTAGTCTTGCAGAAGCTAATTAAAGAGATTGGATCACATGGAAGGTAGTCATACTGTTATAGAGACTTGTTGAGACCAAGAAACACTATGATTTGTCATTTGCCATGATTCACAACAGGATATTATGATGTCGTTTGACCCATGTAGCTGATTTCAACTAGTGGGAAATGGTTTTGTTGTCGTAAATTATTTTTTGTGTCACTTGATTAAATGAATTAGGATCATCAATTGCAAGGTAGATGATGGATCTCGTTACATATTTTTATTCTTATTATCGGCTATTTCTTTTCTTATATATGTCCATTAGTTTTCCTTGGAATGTAATCCATTGCGACATTTTCCTGTTGTGCAGATTTTGTTGTCGGCTTTCGATTGTCCTCATTGTGGTGAGAGGTAAGCTGATGTTGGTCTATGCGATCTCTTTGCATTGAATGTAATCGCTTTCATTGATCTTCCTTGGAAGCTAATATTTATATTATATTTTTTGTTGATCCTTTAGGAACAATGAAGTTCAGTTTGCTGGCGAAATTCAACCGTGTGGTTGTTGTTACTCTTTGGAGATCCCATCAGGCAAACAGAAGGTTGTGTTGATTTGAATTTCACTGCCCTGATTTGTCTGTATTTTAAATTTTATCCATATTTAGCCAGACATCTGTCCCAAATGGTCAATGATATAAAAGTGTTTAAAGTAACATGACATACAAGGCTTGGAAAAATATGATTATGGTAGACTTAATCAAAGCAGCAGTGGTAGGGATATTTGGAAGTTAGTAGGAATTTCAGGAAAGCAAATAATATGTCTATTTGTCATATAAACTAGGGAAATATGGATTTTAATTCTTCTAGTTTGTTGGTAAGAGTACCTCCTTGATAACTTTATTGAATGCAGATGCTCAACCGGCAAGTGGTAAAATCAGAATCTGCGACCATTAAGGTACATGAGCTGGCCCTTTATTTAATCTCTGTACATATTTTAAACTTACTAGCTTTCACTGTTTTTCCTTTACAGTGTAATGATCATCAGGTGAATGAAAATCCTTTGGTTCATTGACACTGATTTTTGTCCCTTTTGAGGGTAGTACTATGCTATCTTAGTTGAGTTGGGGCATCTCTCTTTTTATTTCGTTGCCACACACACACATCTCCATTAGAGTTTGTTGAGAAAATGGAAATAATCTTGTTAAAAGAAGTAGAGGAATCCCTTAAAAAGATGGAAGAAACAATTAAAAAGAATACCTTGCTATAGATGGCTTTACTGAAAATTTGGTTTTTGATAGGGCATGCTTACATCCGTTTATTTGATCCCATATAGTAGGATTTGACATGGTTGTTGTTGCTGATGCTACTAAATGCAAGTATACTATTGGTCCTAATACACCTTCTGTTTGGTGTTTAAAGACTGGAGTTAATTGACCCATAATTACCTGTAACTGTAAGAGAGGAAGAATAGTTGCATTATCGAAGTATAATAGTCTTGATATTTGTGTGTTAATTTTGCTTTCCTTTAATGTTTTCTTCTTTCCGGTTGCTACTTGCTAGTCTTATGCTGAGTTATTTTCCTGCTTCTTGTTATTTATTTATTTTCTTTTGGGGTAGAAGAACTTCTACATATCCTCTGGTACTCTATTGTCTTGTGGTTTTTCTTTAATTCTAGTCCTGCTGTATGCATCTTCTATTGTGATATGTATAAACAAAATCTTGGTGTACTATGTATTGTCAGCCTAACCATACAATACCACCTTAGATTTAGTATTATGCATGAAGCTAGGTTTAAAATTTATATGTTTAATCGATGTTGATTTAAAGTGATTATAAATATTTGGCTCTATCATAAGTTTACTTAAAGGCTACCTTGCTTATATGTTTGATTGTGCAGATACCTGAATTGGAATTTGAGATACCACCAGAGGCTCAACGTGGTAGTCTGTCAACGGTACTTCTGATACAAATTTTAATTTACTTGTTCTTTTCCCTCTCTTTTCATTGACAAGGCTAAAAATTTAGCCATGGCTGAGCTAGCTTGTATGGTGTGGATTGCCAAAGCCTTTATAAGGACTATTATGGCCATATTTCTAGCTGATGTGAGATCTTAACACACCCCCTAACACCTACAATTGAACATCTGGAGTATGTAGTTTGTAAAAATGATGGATGCAATGAAGGCAGCTTAGGGTGGCCGCAATGAAGGCGGCTAAGCTTGCAATGAAGGTGGAACTTCAGGGGGTGGTCGCAAATATAAGCGGCTAGGGTCTGCATTTAAGGCAGAATTTTGGATCTAATATTAGATCTAGGATATGTTGTGATACCATCTTAAAATTTGGGTCTGGTCTAGTCTAACTCAACCTTTAAAGCTAGCTTGTAAGGTGAGGATTTTCGAATCCTTTTTAAGAACCATTTTAGCCACTTCCAACCGATGTGGGATCTTAACACTCAACAGTTTTTGACCAAAAAAAAAACACTTAACAGTCAGTGGCTCTGCTTGTTCTTTTTGTCAAGCTTGTCCGTCTTTTCATAAGTCAGTGATAATCTCGACATTGGCCTTTTTCTCATGTATATCAGACAATTGAATAGTTGATTTTGGTTGAAGTTACTCCATTTATGCTAAATCATCTGATGAATAAACATGTCAACATGACCTTTTTGTTTGATCAAAGCAGTAGTTCAAGTAAAATGATAATACATTATCCTTCTATTTATTGATTTTTTGTTAGTAAGAATTAGAGCTCTAACCTTGGGTATTTTCTTGTTTAAGATTCTTAATTCATGATTAGTTGAAGGTTGTGTTCATATGATTTGACAATATTATTTTGTTGTAATTATAGGTGGAGGGGGTACTAACGCGAGCTGCTGATGGACTTCAGGCCCTTCAAGAAGAACGCAGAGTACGATTTGTTTCTTCCCTTTATTACTGTTTGATTCAAGTTTCTGTTTTTCATGATTTAATGTTATGCTTTCTACCCTCTAGAAAGTGGCTCCAGAGACAGCTGAAGCACTCGATCAATTCTTGGTGAAATTGCGAGCTTGTGCAGCAGGAGAATCATCCTTCACATTTATTGTTGATGATCCTGCGGGAAACAGCTTCATTGAAAACCCGTAAGAGATTATTTCATGTTTAACTGTATGGAGAAAAGTAGTTTTGTTAAAGAAGAGAAAGATTTCAAAGTTAGGCTAAGATATACTTGTACAAAGTACAAACTTTTAAAGAAATTCTTCATCTTAGTTGAGCTCACATATTTATTTGCATATCCATCAAAGACACATGTAGGCACCATTAGCTGACTACTGCAAAGAAGCTAAGAAAGCCACTTCCTTAACTAAAAAAAAGAACACCAATGCAGGAAATTATCCTTGAATGTTCGAGCATTTCTCTTAAACCATATATACCAATTACCAAATAACTAAATAAAAGGGCCTTGCACAGCCGAGTTCTACCAAAATCTCTAAATTCACATTCGAAAAATTTATCCTATTGCTGGACAGAGTTCACTGAGCACTAAAGAGTAAAAATAACACCATAACTTTCGAGGAGCTGAGCATTGCTGAAATAAATGCATGCTAGTCTAGACTGCGAGGAACACCTTATACGGTCATTAAGGGAAAGAGCATTCAGCTTTGTCAGGCCTGACATCTTGTAAAAGATCATAACTGGAGTACCAAGGCCCAAAACCTCCCTATCTCTTTAGGTTTGTGAAAAGTCTCCCAATTAACAAGATAGTCCCTATTGGTAACCTTGGTTCACCCCTGAAGAAAGTCTCATAGTTTTCTCCATTTTGTCCACAATTTGAAAAGAGAGATATGAGACAACTAATAAAATGAATACAGTACAAAGGAGATTTGTATAGGAGTGACATACCCTTCTAAAGAGAAAAACACCCATAGTCAGACCACTTCGTTAGAAAGGAATCTATATTTCTTTTGTGCCCTCCAAATATTTACATACTGCATTTTATAAGTCAGTTTAGACTGGAATCTGTAATTGTTGGTGCAGCAGTCTTGTACTTATAATTTGTATATAGGTACAAGATTATGTTAAGATATAAGAGAAGGGAATCTTAATTTGGGACTGTTAGAGTAGTTAGAGGTTGTTAAAGATGGAACCGGTGAGAGAAGCAATTACATAGATAGCTTTTGCAAAGAAGGATCCAAAATCAGAACTGGAACCACTAGATGAAAAAGAAATGAATTTTGTGGAGGTTAGGGAAGTTAATTTTTAGTTTTAACAATGTCAGTTGTAAGTTTGTAACTAACTGGGTTGTTATCCAGAGGAAGAGGGAAAAGTTAGGAAATTAGTAGTGAGTAGGGAGAGGGCTCAATCTCTCTAAAATCCAGGGGTTCTATCTTCTATGCATTTCATCCTCTGTTCTTCCTGTTCTGGAAACAGTGAGGGACAGTTCAAAAAAGATTCTTTCATTCAGTTTATCCTTTTCTTGTTCTTGGCCTTATCAGTTGGGAAGAAGGACAAAGGGGCAGAATTGGTAGGGTCTGGTTCCAAGTTCTCATCGTTTAGCCCTTAATTGTATGGGTCGCAAATACAGTGATAAGACCTATAATTATTTTTTCAGATTGGGCCAAGCTCAACTTTACAAACAAAAGGGAGGAGGTCAAGGTAACCCCAGTTTCAAGATGAACCATTACAATTGCGTTTGTAGTCCAACGGTTAGGATAATTGCTTTCCAAGCAATAGTTCCGGGTTCGACTCCCGGCAAACACAATCTTGTTATCATTTTTTTTTCCAAAAACAAGATGCACCATTCAACTGAAAAAAAGGGATGCACTTGTTGACTTGGTTATTCACCCTTTGTGCTATCCACAGTGGGATCCTTGAGGACAGGAATTTGTTTACAATCACTGTGAAGAATGTATAGTTTTATCAGGTTGAGTTTGAGGGGGTGATATTATTGGGATATAAGAGAAGGGAAAATTAATTAGGGACTCTTAGAGTAGAATAGAGGTTGTTAAAGGAGTTCGTTAATACTAGAATGGGTTTAGCTATGAAGAGAGGAAATCTAATTAGAGGGATTCACTCTGGGTATGGTTGAAACTTGACTGTACACTTCAAATCTGCTTCCCATATCCGTGTTCTCCTGCATCAAGTTTCGTTACTAATTTTTATGATATTATTACAGCTAGTTAATTTGAAAACTTTATTTGAAAATTCCACATTTATTTGCATCAAAACAATAATTTTCATGTACATTGATTTGTGTTGCAATCATGTAATCTTATCTCTTTTACTGTCCATGCAATACTACAGGCCTGTTATAGCATCCCAGTTGCTATTGGTGGATGAAGTTATTCGTGCTGGACGTAACATGCGGAAGCCAACTTAGATGTTCTTTCTTGCCTGGAGCTTCTCTTTCGAACAGGGCTTGCGTTCAACTTCCTATATTTCGTGGTGTCAGAAATTGTTGTGACTCGCTACTTTTAATCGAGAGCTTACCTTAAAAGTGAAGCATGGGTTTTGTTTCTTTTTTCCTTTTTTTTTTCTTTTTGCTTTCTCAAATGCTGTGTAATCTAAGTCCACTATGACTGAATTTTGGGCCATTACTACTTTAGGAATTTATAAGCATGATTTATTTTCTAGATCTAGTTGAAAGTTTGTTTTACCTTGCTATAGATGGCTTTACTGAAAATTTGGTTTTTGATAGAGCATGCTTACATCCGTTTATTTGATCCCATATAGTAGGATATGACATGGTTGTTGTTGCTGATGCTACTAAATGCAAGTATACTATTGGTCCTAATACACCTTCTTTTTGGTGTTTAAAGAGTGGAGTTAATTGACCCATAATTACTTGTAACTGTAAGAGAGGAAGAATAGTTGCATTATCGAAGTATAATAGTCTTGATATTTGTGTGTTAATTTTGCTTTGCTTTAATGTTTTCTTCTTTCCGGTTGCTACTTGCTAGTCTTATGCTGAGTTATTTTCCTGCTTCTTGTTATTTATTTATTTTCTTTTGGGGTAGAAGAACTTCTACATATCCTCTGGTACTCTATTGTCTTGTGGTTTTTCTTTAATTCTAGTCCTGCTGTATGCATCTTCTATTGTGATATGTATAAACAAAATCTTGGTGTACTATGTATTGTCAGCCTAACCATACAATACCACCTTAGATTTAGTATTATGCATGAAGCTAGGTTTAAAATTTATATGTTTAATCGATGTTGATTTAAAGTGATTTTAAATATTTGGCTCTATCATAAGTTTACTTAAAGGCTACCTTGCTTATATGTTTGATTGTGTAGATACCTGAATTGGAATTTGAGATACCACCAGAGGCTCAACGTGGTAGTCTGTCAGCGGTACTTCTGATACAAATTTTAATTTACTTGTTCTTTTCCCTCTCTTTTCATTGACGGGGCTAAAAATTTAGCCATGGCTGAGCTAGCTTGTATGGTGAGGATTGCCAAAGCCTTTATAAGGACTATTATGGCCATATTTCTAGCTGATGTGAGATCTTAACACACCCCCTAACACCTACAATTGAACATCTGGAGTATGTAGTTTGTAAAAATGATGGATGCAATTAAGATAGCTTAGGGTGGCCGCAATGAAGGCGGCTAAGCTTGCAATGAAGGTGGAACTTCAGGGGGTGGTCGCAAATATAAGCGGCTAGGGTCTGCATTTAAGGCAGAATTTTGGATCTAATATTAGATCTAGGATATGTTGTGATACCATCTTAAAATTTGGGTCTGGTCTAGTCTAACTCAACCTTTAAAGCTAGCTTGTAAGGTGAGGATTTTCGAATCCTTTTTAAGAACCATTTTAGCCACTTCCAACCGATGTGGGATCTTAACACTCAACAGTTTTTGACCAAAAAAAAAAAACTTAACAGTCAGTGGCTCTGCTTGTTCTTTTTGTCAAGCTTGTCCGTCTTTTCATAAGTCAGTGATAATCTCGACATTGGCCTTTTTCTCATGTATATCAGACGATTGAATAGTTGATTTTGGTTGAAGACTTGAAGTTACTCTATTTATGCTAAATCATCTGATGAATAAACATGTCAACATGACCTTTTTGTTTGATCAAAGCAGTAGTTCAAGTAAAATGATAATACATTATCCTTCTATTTATTGATTTTTTGTTAGTAAGAATTAGAGCTCTAACCTTGGGTATTTTCTTGTTTAAGATTCTTGTTAATTCATGATTAGTTGAAGGTTGTGTTCATATGATTTGACAATATTATTTTGTTGTAATTATAGGTGGAGGGGGTACTAACGCGAGCTGCTGATGGACTTCAGGCCCTTCAAGAAGAACGCAGAGTACGATTTGTTTCTTCCCTTTATTACTGTTTGATTCAAGTTTCTATTTTTCATGATTTAATGTTAAGCTTTCTACCCTCTAGAAAGTGGCTCCAGAGACAGCTGAAGCACTCGATCAATTCTTGGTGAAATTGCGAGCTTGTGCAACAGGAGAATCATCCTTCACATTTATTGTTGATGATCCTGCGGGAAACAGCTTCATTGAAAACCCGTAAGAGATTATTTCATGTTTAACTGTATGGAGAAAAGTAGTTTTGTTAAAGAAGAGAAAGATTTCAAAGTTAGGCTAAGATATACTTGTACAAAGTACAAACTTTTAAAGAAATTCTTCATCTTAGTAGAGCTCACAGATTTATTTGCATATCCATCAAAGACACATGTAGGCACCATTTGCTGACTACTGCAAAGAAGCTAAGAAAGCCACTTCCTTAACTAAAAAAAAGAACACCAATGCAGGAAATTATCCTTGAATGTTCGAGCATTTCTCTTAAACCATATATACCAAATAACTAAATAAAAGGGCCTTGCACTGCCTAGTTCTACCAAAATCTCTAAATTCACATTCGAAAAATTTATCCTATTGCTGGACAGAGTTCACTGAGCACTAAAGAGTAAAAATAACACCATAACTTTCGAGTAGCTGAGCAGTGCTGAAATAAATGCATGCTAGTCTAGACTGCGAGGAACACCTTATACGGTCATTAGGGGAAAGAGCATTCAGCTTTGTCAGGCCTGACATCTTATAAAAGATCATAACTGGAGTACCAAGGCCCAAAATCTCCCTATCTCTTTAGGTTTGTGAAAAGTCTCCCAATTAACAAGATAGTCCCTATTAGTAACCTTGGTTCACCCCTGAAGAAAGTCTCATAGTTTTCTCCATTTTGTCCACAATTTGAAAAGAGAGATATGAGACAACTAATAAAATGAATACAGTACAAAGGAGATTTGTATAGGAGTGACATACCCTTCTAAAGAGAAAAACACCCATAGTCAGACCACTTCGTTAGAAAGGAATCTATATTTCTTTTGTGCCCTCCAAATATTTACATACTGCATTTTATAAGTCAGTTTAGACTGGAATCTGTAATTGTTGGTGCAGCAGTCTTGTACTTATAATTTGTATATAGGTACAAGATTATGTTAAGATATAAGAGAAGGGAATCTTAATTTGGGACTGTTAGAGTAGTTAGAGGTTGTTAAAGATGGAACTGGTGAGAGAAGCAATTACATAGATAGCTTTTGCAAAGAAGGATCCAAAATCAGAACTGGAACCACTAGATGAAAAAGAAATGAATTTTGTGGAGGTTAGGGAAGTTAATTTTTAGTTTTAACAATGTCAGTTGTAAGTTTGTAACTAACTGGGTTGTTATCCAGAGGAAGAGGGAAAAGTTAGGAAATTAGTAGTGAGTAGGGAGAGGGCTCAATCTCTCTAAAATCCAGGGGTTCTATCTTCTATGCATTTCATCCTCTGTTCTTCCTGTTCTGGAAACAGTGAGGGACAGTTCAAAAAAGATTCTTTCATTCAGTTTATCCTTTTCTTGTTCTTGGCCTTATCAGTTGGGAAGAAGGACAAAGGGGCAGAATTGGTAGGGTCTGGTTCCAAGTTCTCATCGTTTAGCCCTTAATTGTATGGGTCGCAAATACAGTGATAAGACCTATAATTATTTTTTCAGATTGGGCCAAGCTCAACTTTACAAACAAAAGGGAGGAGGTCAAGGTAACCCCAGTTTCAAGATGAACCATTACAATTGCGTTTGTAGTCCAACGGTTAGGATAATTGCTTTCCAAGCAATAGTTCCGGGTTCGACTCCCGGCAAACACAATCTTGTTATCATTTTTTGTCCAAAAACAAGATGCACCATTCAACTGAAAAAAAGGGATGCACTTGTTGGCTTGGTTATTCACCCTTTGTGCTATCCACAGTGGGATCCTTGAGGACAGGAATTTGTTTACAATCACTGTGAAGAATGTATAGTTTTATCAGGTTGAGTTTGAGGGGGTGATATTATTGGGATATAAGAGAAGGGAAAATTAATTAGGGACTCTTAGAGTAGAATAGAGGTTGTTAAAGGAGTTCGTTAATACTAGAATGGGTTTAGCTATGAAGAGAGGAAATCTAATTAGAGGGATTCACTCTGGGTATGGTTGAACATTGACTGTACACTTCAAATCTGCTTCCCATATCCATGTTCTCCTGCATCAAGTTTCGTTACTAATTTTTATGATATTATTACAGCTAGTTAATTTGAAAACTTTATTTGAAAATTCCACATTTATTTGCATCAAAACAATAATTTTCATGTACATTGATTTGTGTTGCAATCATGTAATCTTATCTCTTTTACTGTCCATGCAATACTACAGGCCTGTTATAGCATCCCAGTTGCTATTGGTGGATGAAGTTATTCGTGCTGGACGTAACATGCGGAAGCCAACTTAGATGTTCTTTCTTGCCTGGAGCTTCTCTTTCGAACAGGGCTTGCGTTCAACTTCCTTTATTTCGTGGTGTCAGAAATTGTTGTGACTCGCTACTTTTAATCGAGAGCTTACCTTAAAAGTGAAGCATGGGTTTTGTTTCTTTTTTCCTTTTTTTTTTCTTTTTGCTTTCTCAAATGCTGTGTAATCTGTTCTGGGAATGAACATTGAAGGAAGGGATAGTACCCAGAGAGTGGAAGAATGTGCTAAAGAGAGAATGAGAATGAGAGAGAGAATGCTAAATTGCATGTGTCATTTCACAAAATGAGCCAAAAGTCCCTTACAATTGGTAACTACCTCCTATTTATAGAGCTTGGGCATTACCTACTGGGCCAATTGGGCCTCCGAGGCTGAGGCCCAACTTATGGCCAAGCCTTCGCCTCTAGGCGGGCTACACACTGGGCGTTGCCCCTCTAGGGGCTCGCCTAGTCCACTAGTCCACAAGACACCGAGCTCGAAGTATGAGAGCTAAGTGTGTCTTTTAAATGCCTTTACATGCTTCCTATAGTACGCTGGAATCTAAGCCGCCAATATGGCTTAAGAAAAAAGAAGAAAACTACGTCGCCAACATGGCGTAAGCAAAAGGAAACAAGCATTTTTAGTCGCCCAGTCCACTGGTCTTGGCGAGCAAACCAAACCGGCAAGTCCACAAGTCCACAAGCGGTGAGAACGATCGCTCCGTACTAGCGATTAGTTAGAGTAGGTGAGAGATCGTTCGCCGGCGAGAAAGGTGGCAGGCATTGATCATGTACTGATCACCCAAGTGTTGTGATTAAACTTCATTACTGGTATCGCTTGTCAGGCGATGGCGTTTGGTCTTTTATGGTGGCGAAGCCTTTCGCACTTTCTCTTATTTCAAAAACTTTTCAAATCCCTAACTGCTCCACGTGATGCGTCAGTTACATCAGTTTCCCTCTTTCTCCGGAATCGTCATTTCACTTTTCATAACTGTCCCATCGTGCGCAGTAACTCCCAACACACGCGTTCCACTTCCCCAAAAACCATCATGACTTCCAATCTTCCACACGCGTCCATCACGCGTCACCCCTCCAACTTCCCCCCTTTGCCTATAAAAACCCTTTTTCCCTACAATCATCTTCTTCCGAGACCCCTTTTTACTTCCCTTATCGCTTACCAAGCTCCTTCTTTCAACTTTCGCTCCGGTGCCGTCGCCTATCACCCTTTCCGCTACCCACTCTTCACATCCTTCTGCGGTGAGTCCTCCTTCCCTTATCTCTGCATCATATATCTACTCATCTTTTCCCCTTTCCTCATTTGATCATAGAAGATGGCTTCAAACCCTAACTCCCCTAATCACACCTCCCCTTCTTCGGGGAGCGACCCTGACTCCACCGCAGCCGGCGACCTCCGTTTGGAGGTCCCGGAGATCCCTCCTTTCCGACTGAAAACTTTCGCAACTCTGCCCCTTACAGTCCAGAGAGCACCCACCCACGAAGCTATAGACCAACCCTCCGTTTTCCAGGATAGTGAACCTATCGTGGAATTCGTGAGCACCCTTGGTGGTTTGTCTGATGATGACGAAATGAACGCCAAACTCAGGATTTGGCCCTGCAGTGCTGGGGACCGCCCCTGGCTTCATAAGGTCAACGACGACGTGAAGAGATCCCACTTTTTCTTTGCGTATGAATATATGTTTGGCGAGCTTGGAGTCAGGCTTCCCTTTTCGCCCTTTGTTCAAACCGTCCTCCGCGATATCAACGCGGCTCCTTGCCAACTCCACCCCAACGCCTGGGCCTTCATCAGGTGCTTCGAAATTTTGTGTGCCGCGGTTGGCACCGCCCCATCGCCCACCAGCTTCTTCTACCTCTACGATGTTGACTCCAAGTCCATCAAAAATAGAGGATGAATCTCCTTAAAGGCCCTAGCTGGCCGGAAATGCTTGAATCCCCATAAAAGCAACGCGAAGTCCTCCTTTTCCCGGAGATACTTCCGTGTGGCGGTCCACCCCGCCTACCCAGAAGCTTTCACCCTTAGGGACGGGATTGCTCTTTTCCCTCTTTACTGGACGGAGAAGCCCAATGGGATTACCGATCCTTCGGAAGATTCTTTGTCTGCCAACGACAAAGCCTTTTTAAATCTCTTCGCCCCGCTTCCCATACTTGACTGCTCAACAATCCTTGAGGGCGCTCGCCTCTCAAGGACACCCAAATACTTAGGTCACCTATAGTTTACTTTCATCATTGACATTTTCCTTCTTATCCCCTATGTTGTTATTGACCCCCGCCATCAACACCACAATTGCTGCCGCGTCCTCAGATGCTCCCGCAGGGGAGAAAGAAAAAGAAAAAGAAACCCCCAAGTCTCCCCCTCGCCAAGTCACACCTCCTAGCCCGCCTCCAACGAATGACGGGCGCTCCATGTCTTCCCCGCCTCATCAAGAGGAAAGATCCTCTCCTGGCGCTGCCACTACCTTTGAAGCAGCACGGATTGAGCAAGCTCCTGTTCCCGAGGGCGGTTCTTCAAGCTATTACAATATGCTTCCTAACGCCATTGAACCTTCAGAGTTCTTACTTACCGGCCTCAACCATGACGCCACAGAAAAAGAAGTATTGAGCCGGGGCATTAATGAGACCAAGGAGGAGACCCTTGCTTGTCTCCTACGCGCTGGGTGCATCTTTGCCCACGCGTTTGATAAGTTCAACGCCTCCGCCGCTGAAACTGAAAGGTTGAGGGCTGAGAATACCAAGCACCAGGAAGACGCCTCCGGTTGGAAGAAGCGCTTTGACAAACTGTTGGAACAAGCGGGCAAAGAAAAAGTCCAGGCCGACAAGTTGATTGGTACGGCGGGAATCAAAATCGGCGAGCTGGAGAACGACCTGGAGCTAATGAGGGAAGAAGCGGATGATCTCGATGCAAGCCTCCAGGCTTGCAAAAAGGAAAAAGACCAAGTTGAGAAGGACTTGGCTACCAGAAGCGAGGCACTGGCCGCTAAGGAGTCGGAGCTCGACGCATTACGCGTTGAACTGGAGTCAGTGAGAAAGGTGCTGGCGGAGCAAGAGAAAAAATCTGCTGAGTCTTTGGCCTCGGCGAAGGCTGATCTGGAGGCGGCGGTGCAAGCTGCATCTGAAGAGATCAAGAAGGCGGACGAGGTCCATGGGGCTGCTCTCGCCGCGAAAGATTCTGACATTACTTCCCACATTGCAAAGATTAAAGAGCTAGAAGGCGAGCTGGCGGTGGAGAGGGCCAAAGCTGCTGAGGCGAGGGAGCAAGCCGCTGACATTGCCTACGACAATCGTGAGCGTGGCTTTTACCTCGCCAAGGACCAAGCACAACACTTGTTCCCTAACTTTGACTTTAGAGCCATGGGAATAATGAAAGAAATCACCGCCGAAGGGCTGGTTGGCCCTGATGATCCTCCTTTGGTTGACCAACACCTCTGGACCGCAACTGAAGAAGAAGAAGAAGAAGCAGGAGAAGAAGAAAGAAATAATGAATAATGTAATTTTAATTTTTACTTAGCCTTTACCGCCCTCTTTAATGCACTTTCCTGTCGTTTCCATATATAAGCAACCTTCCGCCTTTTAATATTTTGTAAATTTTGTTGAATGATTGCTTTCGCCGTAAATTTTTTGGTCGCCACTTCGCAAATCGCCGTATTCTTATTGTTTAAAAAATTTAAGAATGGATTTCATAGTTAAACGCCCCGACACCCCAGAGTAATAAAATACTCAACATCCTGAGTGACCAAGCACTCGCCTTCCACCTTATTCATTCGCCGACCTTATATCTTGCGCTATTTTTCACGCGTCATGTGATTGAATTACGCCTAACGATTATGTGCATTAATTTTAACTAGGGCTTGTTGCTTGGTATTTCTCCACCAAGACTTTAAACATTTTCCACAAAGGGATAAATGGCCTCCATTCTTGAGGGCTTCGCCCGGGGCTTTGCCCGCTCGGGGCTTACAATGCTTGGGTCCCAATGGCCATTTGGGGGTCCCAAGACTTTTGCCTAGTTAATGGCGCTCGTCGTATTCTGGCGAGACTTACCCAGCACATCGTTTACGGGACCGGCAATCACGTCAGACTTTCCGGGGGATGATTCCCAGGCGTCAAAGGCCATTTGTGGAATCGCCGCCACCTTCAGGGTTCCAGCCAGCCCCTTTGGGGATCAAGCTTGTCCCACCTAGTGATCGCCGTAATTCTTTATATCGATCGGCAATTCCGATCGTCAGGGAATCCCTGGAATTTTTGGACACTAATTTCACGAATTTTCGTTTTATTGATGGAGCGCCTCGTTAAAAAACTCCTTTCGGAGAAAAAGAGCACGCTTCTGTTATGGCAATACATTGGAGAGTTTGAAGACACTCTTTAAAAGAAAAATTGAAGATATCCAACTTTGGCGACTTCACTTCGTTCACTTTCTCGCCCGCGATCAACTATAATAATAGCGCAGGCTCAAACCGTTGAATGACCTGGGTAGCCGCCTTCCGTCAAGCTCTTCTAAGTGATAGGCCCCTGTACCAAGAACTTTGACAATGCGGTAGGGCCCTTCCCAGTTCGGAGTCAGCTTGTTCTCTGAGGTTCTTGATCGCCACTTGAGGACCAGATCGCCAACCTGCATATCCCGGACACGAACCCTGCTATTGTACTTGGCGGCCACGCGCTGCTTCATCGCCGTCTCTCGAATGTGCGCCTCGTCACGTGTTTCCGACAAAAGGTCCAGCTCCATCGCCATATTGGCTTGATTCTCGCCTTCAAAATCCGGCTGAGTCCGCCATGTGAAGTTGTCAATTTCCACTGGCAACATAGCATCTACCCCATAGGTCATCCTAAAGGGAGTTTCTCTTGTAGTAGATTGCTCAGTGGTGTTGTACGACCATAGTACCACAGGGAGTTCATCCAACCAGGCTCCGTTAGCCTCCTCAAGCCGTCTCCTCAATCCTCACAAAATCACCCTGTTTGCAGATTCTACTTGACCATTCGTTTGCGGATGCTCCACAGAGGCGAACCTCATCTGTATGCCCATTTCCCTACAGAATTCCCTTGTTTGATTGCTTGAAAACTGGGTCCCGTTGTCAGACACGATCGCCCTAGGAATCCTGAACCTGCAAATAATACGCTTCCAGTAAAAGTTGACTAATTTTGCAGAGGTTATTTTGGCCAGGGGCTCAGCTTCAATCCATTTAGTAAAGTAGCCCACCGCCACCAATATAAACTTCATCTGTGACCTGGCGGTCGGAAACGGTCCTACCAAATCCACACCCCACATGGCGAAAGGCCATGGGGCGCTCATCGTTACAAGCTCCTTTGGCGGTACCTTGGACAAATCCGCAAACACTTGACATTGTTTACACCGCTTCACAAAGTCCATACAATCCTTCCTGAGGGTGAGCCAGTAGAAACCCGCCCTTAACACCTTGCAGGCCAAAGACCTTCCCCCAATGTGGCTTGCGCATACCCCTTCATGTACCTCAGACATTATCGCCTCATATTTCTCTGGCGGCACACATTTTAACAGCGGCGTCGAAAAACCACGGCGATACAAATGTCCGTCAATGAGAGTATAGTGGCTCGCCTCACGCCGTTGCTCCTTCGTGCATTGCTCCACTTCCGCCGGGTCCCCCGCCAAGATGGATAATATGGGACCCATCCACGTCGCCCCTCTGTTTACGCATGCCATGAGCTCGCCTTCAATGCTGGGGTACGCTAACGTTTCCTGAATAACACTTTTGTTGTTGTCGGGCTTCCGTGTGCTCGCCAATTTAGCCAACGCGTCCGCCCGCTGATTTTCTGCTCGAGGAACATATTCCACCACGACTTCTTGAAAAAGTGTCATCAGATATCGCACTCGCTCAAGGTATTTAATCAGATTGGGGTCCTTAACTTGGAAAGTTCCCTTTACTTGGCTCTCTACCAACTGCGAGTCCGTTCTTACCAACAACCTTCCGATCTTTACTTCACGTGCCAACTTCAATCCGGCGATGAGAGCTTCATATTCTGCCTGATTGTTTGTTGCCTTGAACTCGAATTTCAGCGATTGCTCCAATACTAGCTTTCCTGGCCCCTCCAACATTACTCCCGCGCCACTGCCACTGCTATTGGAAGATCCATCTACAAAGAGAGTCCACTGGGTTTCCACTCTTTCAACCAGATATGGGGTCAACTCTACCACAAAATCAGCCAGTGACTGTGCGCCAACTGTGCCTCGCTTGTCATATTGCAACCCATATTCAGATAATTCAACCGACCAGGCGACCAATCTACCTGACAAATCCGGCTTTTGTAACACTTTCCTCAGGGGCAAATCCGTCCGCACTTTCACTGGAAAGCTCTGAAAATAAGGTCTCAATCGCCGGGCGGTGACGAGGACCGCCAGCGCCGCTTTCTCAATTTTCTGGTATCTTATCTCTGCGCCCTGGAGTGTGTGGCTAACAAAATAAACAATGCGCTGCTCGCCGTCTATTTCTTGTAGTATCACAGAACTCAGGGCACTATCACTCACAGCAAAATACAAGTGCAGCGGGTGTCCCTACAATGGTTTTGACAAGATTGGCGGTAATGACAGGAGTTCCTTGAGGCGAACAAAAGCTTCTTCACACTCCGTCGTCCACTCAAATGCAACATTTTTCCGAAGACACTTGAAAAAAGGGAAGGATCTATCACCAGACTTAGGAAGAAATCGAGATAAAGCTGCTATACGTCCCGTTAAACGTTGGACCTCCTTCACATTAGAGGGGCTTTTCATCTGCTGAATCGCCTTGCATTTGTCTGGGTTTATCTCTATTCCTCTGGACGTGATCATGAAGCCTAAAAACTTGCCGCCCTGAACACCAAAAGAGCATTTCTCCGAGTTGAGGCGCATATTGTGCTTCCTTATCTCGCCAAACGCTTCTTCCAGATCTTGATGATGGTCCGAGCCACGCGCTGATTTAACGATCATGTCATCAACATAAACTTCCATGTTTCTCCCAACCTGCCCAGCAAAAACCCTATCCATCAACCTTTGATAGGTCGCCCCAGCATTCTTTAATCCAAACGGCATGGTGCGATAGAAATAATTGACCCTGGCGGTCATGAAAGACGTTTTGTCCTCGTCTGCTGGGTGCATGCGGATTTGATGATAACCAAAGTATGCATCCATCAAGCTAAGCAGTTCGTTGCCTGAGGCACCATCAACGAGACCATCAATGCTGGGAAGGGGATAAGAATCCTTTGGGCATGCTTTGTTTAAATCTGTGTAATCCACGCACATTCGCCATTTTCCGTTCGCCTTCTTCACCATCACGACGTTCGCCAACCACGTCGGATATTTCACCTCCCTGATGAACTCTGCCGCCAGCAACTTGTCTACTTCCTGTTGAACCGCCTTTCCCTTGTCTCCACCCAAGCGCCTCCTGAGTTGTGAAACTGGTTTGACACTTGGATTCAATGCTAGTCGATGACAGATGAAGTTTGGATCAATTCCGGGCATATCCTTGCAGCTCCAAGCAAACAAATCTAAGTTCTCGCCTAGCAACCTTGTCAGGCGCGTTTCCTGCTCGTCCGTCAACCTGGTCCCAATCTTCAAAGTGCGATCGCCAAACTTTAGCGCCTTTGTTTCCTCAATTGGCGTGGGCCTGTTCACTCGCCCCTCGCCACGTGGGTCAAGATTCTCATCCGCAGTCTCAATTTCATAACACCTGTGTCCGACCAACGCACTCTTCTTTCCCTCGCCATCTTCTGGTCAACCTTCAGCTTACCAACCTTTCCATTGCTTAGTGGATACTTGACCGCCAAGTGGGCTGTTGAAATTACAGCACAGAGGCGATTCAAGGTATTTCGCCCAATGATGACGTTGTAAGATGCCACCACCTGGAGGACCAGATACCTTACCTTCAAAACCCTGGCACACTCATCTTCCCCGAATATGGTGTCCAGATCAATGAATCCTCGCACCATTACTTGCTCACCTGCAAAACCCACCAAGGTTCCTGTATATGGAGTCGGATCACCGTCAGTCAGTCCCAACTTGTCAAACGCATCGCCATAGATGATATCAGCTGAACTTCCCTGGTCCAGGAGTACCCTTCTAACGTTGAAACTATTCAACCTTAATTGCACTACTATTGGGTCATCCTTGTGAGGTTTTATCCCCTCAAAATCTGCCATCGAGATTGTTATGTCAGGGTGCACGAATCCGAAAGCAACTTCATGAACCGAGTTAACTGCACGAATATGACGTTTCCGCGCCGCATGAGTGTCGCCTCCACCGCCAAATCCTCCGGCGATGGTGTTTATGGTCCCTACGGGCGGTCCTGAGTGTTGAGCGAACGTGTCCTCAGCCCCTTTTGTGGCGATAGCCGCTGATTCTTGCTTCTTCTCGCCCTTATTGTCTGTTCGCTCTTCCTCTCGCTTATCCGTTTTGTTGCGATTGCCATTGTTGTGCCACTGGTTTTGGCGATTTCCTCGATATTGTCCGGCGCCGGAACGATTGTCTTGACGTCCATCGCCTTGACGCTCGTCCCCTCGCCTGAAGTGTCCCGCCCGAATCAACTTATCAATCTCCCGCTGCAAAGTCCAGCAATCGTCCGTGTCATGCCCGATGGACCGATGGTATTCGCACCACTTCTTGGGATTGGCGTCCTGTGGTTGATACTTTGGAGCTTCTGGCTCATCCACAAGGTGTGCGTCCCTCGCTTCACGGAGCATATCCGTTAAATCTGTGTTCATCACCATGTCAGCCTCCTCCCGCTGGCGATGAGACTTAGATTTCCAAGGCCGGCGTTGGTCATAATCATCGCGCCGTGGATACAACTGTGCCTTGGTCGGCTTCAATACCGCCTTTCCTTTATCTTCCCTTTGCCGCTTGCCATCCTCCTTAACTTCGTCATTCTTATCTTTGTTCACGCACTTGGGTGACGTGTCGCCTTTTTCCAGTTTCGCGCGTTTTCTTTTGAAAGCATCGTCCTCCTCGTCAAGAATATAAGTGCTAGCGCGAGAACGCATCTCTTCCATCGAACGTGCAGGCTTGCGTGTCAACTTACTGTTCAACCGTCCCGGTAACAAACCATTCTTGAATGCCAGAGCACAAGCTCGAGGTTCCTCATCCTCCACCTTGACCGATGCAGTGCTGTACCTTGCCATGTACTCCTTCAGTGACTCTCCTTCTTGTTGGCGAATGTTGTATAGATCATTGATCGTCACCGGCTGATTCTTATTCGCCGAGAATTGCACTAGAAACTTGGACGAGAAGTCTCTGAAATTCGAAATCGATCCGCGCGGCAAAGTTGTGAACCATGCCATCGCCGTCGATTTGAAAGTCGATGGAAACATCCTGCACTTCACCGCGTCAGATGCCGCGATTATCACCATCTTCGTATTGAAATACAGAAGATGATCCTTTGGATCGGAATCTCCACTGTAGGAGTCCAGAACTAACGTTTTCATGTTGTCTGGAATCGCCACATTTTCAACATCCTCTGAGAACGGTCGAAACTCAGCTACAGAATCCGCCTCCCTGCCTCCATCATCCCGTTGCTCCTATCGGTAGAAATCTAACTGAGCTTGCAAATGCTCATTCCGTTGCTGGATGTCGCCAATGCTGCGCATCATCTGGCGCCATTCCTCTTGCGTTACAGCCGGTTGCCGCTCCGGAGTAGGTGAGTTCTCCGGTGAGTGCTCCGGGGATCCGATCTGCGAAGGTGACGGAGGAGGTGGTGGTGATGGAGGAGGAACTCCGCCGTTGCCTGCTGCCCGCATCGGAGGGTCCAGGTCAACTCGTTGATGCCGCCGAGGCGGCGAAATTCGCCGTTGCTCTGGAGAATGATGCTGCCTCCTGCGTCGAGTCTCCATCTAAATCAAGAATGACACAAACACGAGCGGGAAACGAACACCGATCACAGAATCAAACCAGGAAAACTTTAGAATCGCCAATTGGTAACCAGAAAATCGCCTCTTGCACAATCAGTCCACGTGAATGGGAGTAGAAAGTTTATCTTCCCCACAGACGACGCCAAATGTTCTGGGAATGAACATTGAAGGAAGGGATAGTACCCAGAGAGTGGAAGAATGTGCTAAAGAGAGAATGAGAATGAGAGAGAGAATGCTAAATTGCATGTGTCATTTCACAAAATGAGCCAAAAGTCCCTTACAATTGGTAACTACCTCCTATTTATAGAGCTTGGGCATTACCTACTGGGCCAATTGGGCCTCCGAGGCTGAGGCCCAACTTAAGGTGTAACACCCCGATTTCGGTGGCGTCACTTTAGTAACCAAAATAAAACTTAATGCGGAAAAACGTAAATATTTTATTTTCGATAATAACTAAGACAAGACTGAATTAAATAAAACCAAATGCGAAAGGCAATAAAACTAATATACAATATATAAACAGCCCCCGCTGTAGGTAGCAACCTCGTCACGAGTAACCTCCAGTGACGGAAAGAAAAGTGTAACGCCCGTAGGCAAAATGTACAATCCCAACAAGGATAGGTCAAGTGTCAGCAACACAAGCCCTCAAAATAAGAATAAGTCAGAGCTTTGACACTAACACCCAACCCTAGTAAACTCTAAACCCCCATCCCCCATACTCCCATCATCGACTCTCATCTGGTCATGCATGAAGTCCGGGTCCACGTCAAAGGCTTAGTAGTAGTCAATTCGCTCCGGGTCTTCCCCGAACGACGAAGAATCACGAAAGAATCCTCCGACGATATCTGACAAAAAGGGCATACATTGCCCCCCAAACACAGGTAGCACGTGCAAGGGTCAACTTACGGAATATAGTATGGAGAATACAAGACAACAGATAAAGTATAAGGGGTATATATATATGTTGTATATATACATATAAGTTCTGCATTGTCTACCCTAAGGTTTAAACATAGCATGTTATCAAATCTCTAGTACAATTCAATCATCAAAGCACATACGATATTTATCAACATCTACTCATCAAAACACATAACGATATAATTAGAGTGCATGAAACGTCAATGCAACGTCAATCTCGACAGTTCTGGAAGAAGTAGGTTAGGCACGATCGAGTCGGTCCTAACACTGGCATTGTGTCGACCATAACCCTCGAGTGTCACTTACAACCTTGACATAGCCGGATCAGTCCTAACCCTGCGGGTCGACTTTTCCCTCCGCCATGCCCGACAATCAACAGGTCGATCCTAACCTCACGGTCGATCATATCCCCCGTCGATGTCCGAATTACCCGAAGGTATAAACTGTACCCGAAGGCATAAACTGTACCCGAAGGCATAAAGATATACTGTACCCGAATGTATATAGATATACTGTACCCGAAGGTATATACTGTACCCGAAGGCATATACTGTACCCGAAGGCATATACTGTACCCGAAGGTATATAGATATACTGTACCCGAAGGTATATACTGTACTCGAAGGCATATACTGTACCCGAAGGCATATACTGTACCCGAAGGTATATGGATATACTGTACCCGAAGGTATATAGATATACTGTACCCGAAGGTATATACTGTACCCGAAGGCATATACTGTACCCGAAGGCATATACTGTACCCGAAGGCATATAGATATACTGTACCCGAAGGTATATACTGTACCCGAAGGCATATACTGTACCCGAAGGCATATAGATATACTGTACCCGAAGGTATATACTGTACCCGAAGGTATATAGATATACTGTACCCGAAGGTATATAGATATACTGTACCCGAAGGCATATACTGTACCCGAAGGTATATAGATATACTGTACCCGAAGGTATATACTGTACCCGAAGGCATATACTGTACCCGAAGGTATATACTGTACCCGAAGGCATATACTGTACCCGAAGGCATATAGATATACTGTACCCGAAGGCATATAGATATACTGTACCCGAAGGTATATACTGTACCCGAAGGCATATAAACTTAACTCATGATGATTTCTCGAATCATCCGACTCATCTCCATCCGATGGTCAAAAACTGCTCAGCGAGCAAAGAGTATCGACATACTCGGAAACTATCAATTTCCCGGCTTATCCCTCGGATAGCCCAACGACATAACTGCTCCCACAGCACAAGAGTATCAATGTACTCAAAACTTCTCAATATCTCCACACTTGGATCCGACGACACTTCTCGTTTTCCAAAACTAAGATTTTAATCCTAAGCTTCCCTCGAGATTATTATCATTACTTAAAGATTTAGAGGTTGTTTAAGGTCTTATGAATTTTCCTTGTAAAATAGCTTCCACTTTTGTCTTATCGCAATTCTTATACGTTCTCGGGATCTCCTAATCCCAAATGACTCCAGAGAATGTCTCGATCCACTAAAACCATACAAGGCCCGAATCCTCGTTCGACCTATCAAACTTCCTCAACACTCTCAAATTAAAATCGGCATGACCTGCCCGCTATTCTCACTACTCAGAATCTCAGATATCAGTGCAAAGCACAGTTAACTCAGTACAATCAACAAACATGTCATATCTCAGCATATTCTAAAATAGCCACATAGCACTTAGCATTTAAAGCATGCATCACACATCCTAAATTACCCACTTAGCACGTACCATGTAATTCAATCTCAAAAACATTCAGTAGATGAATCATCTACATTGTCAGCCGAAGCCTCAGAAAACATTTTACCAGTCAAACACAAACAAGTGCAAAAACAATAAATCAAGTCGAATTCATCGACACCTAAAGCATTAGCTAGTAAGGTAAGTTGCCCTTACCTTTAGTTATTCCAGGATGATCTTCAAACTCTTCCTCACAAGCAAAGCGTTGCTCCTCAGGAAATTCCTCAAAAGCTCCTTTAAAGCATAATCACAGAAATACTATCAGAATCTATCGAAAACTAAGCTATCGTTACTTACTAAGGTTACTCGAAGTAGTTCATACTCCGGGGTACGATAATCTAGCGCGA
This sequence comes from Lotus japonicus, assembly GCF_012489685.1. Classification (NCBI taxonomy): domain Eukaryota; kingdom Viridiplantae; phylum Streptophyta; class Magnoliopsida; order Fabales; family Fabaceae; genus Lotus; species Lotus japonicus. The sequence continues at coordinate 60,140,626 of NC_080041.1, read as the reverse complement.
AAGGACAAGTTTTCGGAAAAGGAAATTTTCCTCCTCCTCCCCCTATAGGCTCGGCCACTTTAGGTAATTAGGGGACTCGATTTTTCTTCGATCAAACTTGGTTCCTATGCTATCATTAGCCGTAACTAAGGGTATTCTGAACTCGGAAAAATTATCGGATCAAAAACTGTCGCAGGGGTATTTTGGTCATGATTTTTAACTTAGGATTTTTCAAAACTGAAATCCCAAAAATAAAATTTTGCAGGGACGTCACCAACGACGTTTATGACAACTAATCCTACTAGCACTAAGCTAAGGCGATAGTTTTCAGCCTAAAGGTTGAAGCTTTACACCAAAAACTCCAAAAATGGGTATTTTAGGCTCAAATTGATTCCGGCGGAATTCCGGCGACATAACGGAAAATCTAACCCGGCAGAAGTGATCTTGGGCGCATAAGGAAGAGGTTTAGAATCAGAAATGAAAGATTCAGGATAGTTTTGCAAAAACCCATAAACTATCCGCTCAGAAAACTCTACAGAAAAGCTATGGAAAAAGCGATCAGAGGTAAGGATTAGCGACTATACCTCGAAGCCTTGAAGTAGCAACTGATTGATCGACGATCAAGCAAACGATGAAGAAAAACTCTTCTTCCTTCTTCCTTGTTCTTGGCCGCGGTTTTGGGAGAGAAAATGGAGGAGAATTTGTGTTTTTCTTCCTTTCTTTGCTATATATAAAGGTTGGAAATTCGCGGGAAAATGAAAGTTTCGCGAATCTGATTTTTCCGACTTCATTCTCAATGAATTAATAGATATGTTTTGGAAAAAGAGTTCCAAAACTATAAAGAGGTCTCCTTGTATTTTTGGCAACTAAAGCATAGTCGGTATAAAACTATTTTACCCGATAAGTTGCTTTTTGCATCGAATGTCGGAATGGAAAACTTCCTTCGGAAGAAAGATTGAAATCATCAAGAGAAATGGGTGTACGCGTGTGGAATATTCATTTGAAGCTCTGAATAGAAAAAGTCTTCATTGTCGAGAAATTCTAGGGTTTTGAAATACCAGGGATTCGGTTTCGGCAAACTTCCGATGATTGGAATCGGACGTTCGGAGATCCTAGAGTTTCGCCTCGAAACGATTGTGATATATGGAAAAAGAGAAGTTCTAACATTTCTCTGAAGATTTTTGGACTAAATTCCTACAGTGTTCCAAGGGTGGAACATAGTCTTATCCTAAGGTTCTTGTCCTAGGTTTTAGCGAATCGATCGTGCTATACCTTTTATCGATTCTGATACAATCCTTAGACTTTTCCTGAACTTTCTCCTTCACAAATTTATTCCATTCGATAAACTCTTGTTCAGGTTTTCCCTTCACGATACGTCAAACCTAATCGTAAATGGAAATCTCTTCCACTTATTCTAAGCTTAAAAACTTGGGTCTTACATTACTACCCTCCAAAAAGAAAGTTTCGAGAAGGTCAGTAAAAGTTCTGAATATTGTTCTTGATCTTTTCCTCTAACTCCCATATGGCACCGTCTGTGTCTTTGTTCCAAATAACTCTTACTAAAGCACTCTGCTTTCCCTTCGATTGTTTCACTCTTCTAGTCCCAATGTTGACCGACGGCGTCTCAACAGACATATCATCTTATTCGGTTGCAGTCCAAAAGACAATGATAGTGGGACAACTAATTCATTCCTAGGATAACATCTAGGTTCTGTTAAGTCAATCAAACAGTTAGTACTCATCATAAGATAGCATCTAGCATGCTATACAATATGATTAAGCAATAACTTCAATCAATTCTAAGCGAAAAATCGCTTGCAGACAATCAATTTTCACTCTTTGCAGAGTCGCACAACCTAGCACAGAAGACCTATTCCCCAAAGACTCCCGAAAGACTCGACAAGCTCTGATACCACAATGTAACACCCCGATTTCGGTGGCGTCACTTTAGTAACCAAAATAAAACTTAATGCGGAAAAACGTAAATATTTTTTTTCCGATAATAACTAAGACAAGACTGAATTAAATAAAACCAAATGCGAAAGGCAATAAAACTAATATACAATATATAAACAGCCCCCGCTGTAGGTAGCAACCTCGTCACGAGTAACCTCCAGTGACGGAAAGAAAAGTGTAACGCCCGTAGGCAAAATGTACAATCCCAACAAGGATAGGTCAAGTGTCAGCAACACAAGCCCTCAAAATAAGAATAAGTCAGAGCTTTGACACTAACACCCAACCCTAGTAAACTCTAAACCCCCATCCCCCATACTCCCATCATCGACTCTCATCTGGTCATGCATGAAGTCCGGGTCCACGTCAAAGGCTTAGTAGTAGTCAATTCGCTCCGGGTCTTCCCCGAACGACGAAGAATCACGAAAGAATCCTCCGACGATATCTGACAAAAAGGGCATACATAGCCCCCCAAACACAGGTAGCACGTGCAAGGGTCAACTTACGGAATATAGCATGGAGAATACAAGACAACAGATAAAGTATAAGGGGTATATATATATGTTGTATATATACATATAAGTTCTGCATTGTCTACCCTAAGGTTTAAACATAGCATGTTATCAAATCTCTAGTACAATTCAATCATCAAAGCACATACGATATTTATCAACATCTACTCATCAAAACACATAACGATATAATTAGAGTGCATGAAACGTCAATGCAACGTCAATCTCGACAGTTCTGGAAGTAGGTTGGGCACGATCGAGTCGGTCCTAACACTGGCATTGTGTCGACCATAACCCTCGAGTGTCACTTACAACCTTGACATAGCCGGATCAGTCCTAACCCTGCGGGTCGACTTTTCCCTCCGCCATGCCCGACAATCAGCAGGTCGATCCTAACCTCACGGTCGATCATATCCCCCGTCGATGTCCGAATTACCCGAAGGTATAAACTGTACCCGAAGGTATAAACTGTACCCGAAGGCATAAACTGTACCCGAAGGCATAAAGATATACTGTACCCGAAGGTATATAGATATACTGTACCCGAAGGCATATACTGTACCCGAAGGTATATAGATATACTGTACCCGAAGGCATATACTGTACCTGAAGGCATATACTGTACCCGAAGGCATATACTGTACCCGAAGGTATATAGATATACTGTACCCGAAGGTATATAGATATACTGTACCCGAAGGTATATACTGTACCCGAAGGCATATACTGTACCCGAAGGCATATAGATATACTGTACCCGAAGGCATATACTGTACCCGAAGGCATATAGATATAATGTACCCGAAGGTATATACTGTACCCGAAGGCATATACTGTACCCGAAGGCATATAGATATACTGTACCCGAAGGTATATACTGTACCCGAAGGTATATAGATATACTGTACCCGAAGGTATATACTGTACCCGAAGGCATATACTGTACCGTGTACCCGAAGGTATATAGATATACTGTACCCGAAGGTATATACTGTACCCGAAGGCATATACTGTACCCGAAGGTATATACTGTACCCGAAGGCATATACTGTACCCGAAGGCATATAGATATACTGTACCCGAAGGTATATACTGTACCCGAAGGCATATACTGTACCCGAAGGCATATAGATATATTGTACCCGAAGGTATATACTGTACCCGAAGGCATATAAACTTAACTCATGATGATTTCTCGAATCATCCGACTCATCTCCATCCGATGGTCAAAAACTGCTCAGCGAGCAAAGAGTATCGACATACTCGGAAACTATCAATTTCCCGGCTTATCCCTCGGATAGCCCAACGACATAACTGCTCCCACAGCACAAGAGTATCAATGTACTCAAAACTTCTCAATATCTCCACACTTGGATCCGACGACACTTCTCGTTTTCCAAAACTAAGATTTTAATCCTAAGCTTCCCTCGAGATTATTATCATTACTTAAAGATTTAGAGGTTGTTTAAGGTCTTATGAATTTTCCTTGTAAAATAGCTTCCACTTTTGTCTTATCGCAATTCTTATACGTTCTCGGGATCTCCTAATCCCAAATGACTCCAGAGAATGTCTCGATCCACTAAAACCATACAAGGCCCGAATCCTCGTTCGACCTATCAAACTTCCTCAACACTCTCAAATTAAAATCGGCATGACCTGCCCGCTATTCTCACTACTCAGAATCTCAGATATCAGTGCAAAGCACAGTTAACTCAGTACAATCAACAAACATGTCATATCTCAGCATATTCTAAAATAGCCACATAGCACTTAGCATTTAAAGCATGCATCACACATCCTAAATTACCCACTTAGCACGTACCATGTAATTCAATCTCAAAAACATTAAGTAGATGAATCATCTACATTGTCAGCCGAAGCCTCAGAAAACATTTTACCAGTCAAACACAAACAAGTGCAAAAACAATAAATCAAGTCGAATTCATCGACACCTAAAGCATTAGCTAGTAAGGTAAGTTGCCCTTACCTTTAGTTATTCCAGGATGATCTTCAAACTCTTCCTCACAAGCAAAGCGTTGCTCCTCAGGAAATTCCTCAAAAGCTCCTTTAAAGCATAATCACAGAAATACTATCAGAATCTATCGAAAACTAAGCTATCGTTACTTACTAAGGTTACTCGAAGTAGTTCATACTCCGGGGTACGATAATCTAGCGCGAAAGGACAAGTTTTCGGAAAAGGAAATTTTCCTCCTCCTCCCCCTATAGGCTCGGCCACTTTAGGTAATTAGGGGACTCGATTTTTCTTCGATCAAACTTGGTTCCTATGCTATCATTAGCCGTAACTAAGGGTATTCTGAACTCGGAAAAATTATCGGATCAAAAACTGTCGCAGGGGTATTTTGGTCATGATTTTTAACTTAGGATTTTTCAAAACTGAAATCCCAAAAATAAAATTTTGCAGGGACGTCACCAACGACGTTTATGACAACTAATCCTACTAGCACTAAGCTAAGGCGATAGTTTTCAGCCTAAAGGTTGAAGCTTTACACCAAAAACTCCAAAAATGGGTATTTTAGGCTCAAATTGATTCCGGCGGAATTCCGGCGACATAACGGAAAATCTAACCCGGCAGAAGTGATCTTGGGCGCATAAGGAAGAGGTTTAGAATCAGAAATGAAAGATTCAGGATAGTTTTGCAAAAACCCATAAACTATCCGCTCAGAAAACTCTACAGAAAAGCTATGGAAAAAGCGATCAGAGGTAAGGATTAGCGACTATACCTCGAAGCCTTGAAGTAGCAACTGATTGATCGACGATCAAGCAAACGATGAAGAAAAACTCTTCTTCCTTCTTCCTTGTTCTTGGCCGCGGTTTTGGGAGAGAAAATGGAGGAGAATTTGTGTTTTTCTTCCTTTCTTTGCTATATATAAAGGTTGGAAATTCGCGGGAAAATGAAAGTTTCGCGAATCTGATTTTTCCGACTTCATTCTCCATGAATTAATAGATATGTTTTGGCAAAAGAGTTCCAAAACTATAAAGAGGTCTCCTTGTATTTTTGGCAACTAAAGCATAGTCGGTATAAAACTATTTTACCCGATAAGTTGCTTTTTGCATCGAATGTCGGAATGGAAAACTTCCTTCGGAAGAAAGATTGAAATCATCAAGAGAAATGGGTGTACGCGTGTGGAATATTCATTTGAAGCTCTGAATAGAAAAAGTCTTCATTGTCGAGAAATTCTAGGGTTTTGAAATACCAGGGATTCGGTTTCGGCAAACTTCCGATGATTGGAATCGGACGTTCGTAGATCCTAGAGTTTCGCCTCGAAACGATTGTGATATATGGAAAAAGAGAAGATCTAACATTTCACTGAAGATTTTTGGACTAAATTCCTACAGTGTTCCAAGGGTGGAACATAGTCTTATCCTAAGGTTCTTGTCCTAGGTTTTAGCGAATCGATCGTGCTATACCTTTTATCGATTCTGATACAATCCTTAGACTTTTCCTGAACTTTCTCCTTCACAAATTTATTCCATTCGATAAACTCTTGTTCAGGTTTTCCCTTCACGATACGTCAAACCTAATCGTAAATGGAAATCTCTTCCACTTATTCTAAGCTTAAAAACTTGGGTCTTACATAAGGCCAAGCCTTCGCCTCTAGGCGGGCTACACACTGGGCGTTGCCCCTCTAGGGGCTCGCCCAGTCCATAATCTAAGTCCACTATGACTGAATTTTGGGCCATTACTACTTTAGGAATTTGTAAGCATGATTTATTTTGTAGATCTAGTTGAAAGTTTGTTTTACCTTGAAAAGATGCTTTTGTTTCAATTAGTAGAAGCAGGTAGCACCACCAACCATCAATCTCCTGTTCTTATTCGATGGCCTGGTTTTATCCATCATGGTATGTGTATGAAATGTAGAAGTATTGAATAGAATGGTTCAAAAAGAAAATTCAATTTTTTTATTTTTACTTTCGGATAGTTAATTGTCATTCTGCATTCTCAACGTTCTAAACAAATCATTTGGTTAATGAATGTATTGAAGGCTTTGATCAAAGGGTATAAAATAACATATCAAGGCATGCCATTTTATATTTACTTCCAGGCTTCATTATCCTCTATCTTAAAAGCATGTCGTGTGCACTCTAGTAAAACCAATATTTGCTTTGGAAATTGCTTAAATGGCAGCTCAAATTAAGGGTTGTTATGCGGTAGACCATTGTAAAAGTGGTATGTGCTGTCTTACTCCATTGCAATTTGCTGACCGACGCACTCGTGGTGGAACCTTATCATTACATTGATTAATCACAACAACTAAAAGTTTACAGTAGTATTGTACAGAAGCAGAAGATCGATGACTCCAAACTCACATGCTTAATTTTTCACTTCGCGGCGTGTTTTTGTTTTAGCTTCAGCTTCTTCTTCAACTCACATAACTAGTTTCGCAGTTCACTTCTCAATTTCATCTTCACCATCATCACTCACTCACTGCATCGATCATCATCACAAGATGGCAGCAGCATCAGCACAATAAGAAGTGGAGAATAAGCAGGTGATATTGAAAGGCTACATCGATGCAATTCCACAAGAAACTGACATGGAACTCAAAGTTTCCAAAATTCACCTCACCCTTCCTCCCTCTGAATCAGGATCAGCTATTCTCGTCAAGAATCTATATCTCTCTTGTGACCCTTACATGCGTGGTCGCATGCGTGATTTCCATGGATCTTACATTCCCCCCTTCGTTCCTTCTCAGGTACTACCTAACTACCAAACCTCTATCTTCCTATTTTTTCACTATGAGCTTGATTGATTAAAGCATGCATATATACATTTTGATTCTGATGAATGAAGGCGCTTGAAGGATTTGGTGTGTCCAAAGTTATACTGTCAGATAATCCAAGTTTCAAAGCTGGTGATTTCATTTCTGGGTTTACTGGCTGGGAGGAATATAGCATCATCCATAAGACAGAGCAGTTGAGGAAAATTGAGCTTGATGATCAAATTCCTCTCTCCTACCATCTTGGTCTCCTTGGTATGCATCATGCCACTCCTCTTCATTCATATAAGACTAAGAGTCTTGTTTTATGTGGTTTAGACATTTATGGAGAATGCTCATAGAATGACTGATAAAGAGAGTTGAATAGATGTAGTAGTTATAAAGTAAACCATTTAAAGAGATTTAGTTATCTGTGATCCTAGTAATGACATAGCATTTTGATATCATTTGATTTACTTAGACTACCCCATCTGTTGGAAAAGTCTTGGTTATTGTTGTTGTATGTTCACAAAAATTAATTTGACTTTCGTCATTCAAATGTAAATTTTGAGTTTTTATATGTTATAGTTTTTAAAATTTCTGTAAACATGTATTGATGTTCTGTCATCATATACACATTTCAAATATGTAGAAACATGTATCTATCTGTATGTTGCTTCATAGATATGATTCATGGAGCCAGACTTTGTTTTCTGTTTTTATGGTGTTAGGTTTATGATTTCTTTTACTACTGGTTTCTTTTTTCTCTTTAAGATTGATTTTCTTATTCCTGTTTCACTGCTATACTGGTGAAATAATATTACAGTGAGAGAAATTTTGTCGTCCAGTTAAACACCTACGAGTTTCACTTGATTATGTTAATTTGGTTTGCTTTTAAATTCAACTGTTAATTTTTCAAATAATGGATTATTTGTGGTGATCAGCATTCAGCAGTTCTGAGTGCCTCTAGGTTCAGATTTTAAGTTTGTCGAAGTGTTCATGATTTCTTTCAATCAAGTTATTCACTCAAGCTGAACATTTTAGCTACTCTTTTGCAAAATAAGCCATTACCATTTTAGATTTTCTTAGATTAAAAAAAAACTGAAGGATACAAATGGATTGAACTTTATTATTTTATGGCAGCATTGTTAAGACCTTGAATAGCCTCTTGCCATTTTGGATTTGTGTTTTTCTTTCGTCTGATTATGTATGAAATCCACTCTTGTGATTCAGTTATAGTTGACACATTTTGATAACTAATGAACCTGTCATTTTCCTTTTGATTTATAGGAATGCCAGGTTTTACTGCTTATGCAGGATTTTATGAAGTCTGCACCCCAAGCAAAGGAGAATATGTGTTTGTATCTGCTGCATCAGGTGCTGTAGGTCAGCTTGTAGGTCAACTTGCTAAGTTGCATGGGTGCTATGTAGTTGGAAGTGCTGGCTCCAAGGAAAAGGTCAATTCCACAAACATTATTAATTGTATAATTGCCAAGAAAAGAAAAACCAGAGTTATTTTTTCCTTCATGTATGAAATAGATGAAATGTAGATAAATTAGACACACATGGATGCACACAAATATTTGGACCAGTATCTAATTGAGTTTGTTCATTAAATCTGTTGTTTTAGGTTGACCTTCTAAAGAATAGGCTTGGATTTGATGAAGCTTTTAACTACAAGGAAGAAGCAAACTTGGATGCAGCTCTAAAAAGGTGTGTAACAGCTCAACTGTAGTATATAGTTTTGAACTATTAGCAATTGTCTATGGGATGAAAAAAATTTGTTAGAAAACTAATGTTCCTTATAGAAGAACTTTCCACTCGTTATCCTTCATCACCACCACAACCAGGGAAAGAATAAGGTGCAACAAAAATGGGGTAGTCACCCTCAAAAAGAAAAAAAAAACCTTAATAGAATGGTGTATTTGCCCCCCTCAAGATTTCTGTACTACCTACTTCAATTAGCCATTGTTGATTTTGCTTAGTATTTGCATGTTTGGATCATATTCTTTTTCCTCAATCAATTCTAAAAGCTAGAAGCTACTAATCGAAGCTTCTCCCTGTAATTGATTTTGGCTTCATAATCAATTGTATAAGGATTCCAAACATACACTTGTGTTAAATTTTTCGCCCCCATATCCATTTTTTCCTAGTTCCGTCCTTGACCACAACCTAAACTTCAGACATAATTTTCCCTGGTTCATTTGTCAGGTATTTTCCGCAAGGCATCGACATCAACTTCAACAACGTGGGTGGCGACATGCTTGATGCTGCACTCCTTAACATGAGGATTCATGGCAGGGTTGCAGTTTGTGGAATGGTGTCTCAGAACAGCCTTTCTAATCCCCAAGGAATATACAACTTATCCAATCTCATAATAAGGCGCATCAAAATGCAGGGTTTTCTGCAACATGATTACTTGCACTTATACCCTCAGTTTTTGGAGCTTGATTCAAGTTATTACAAGCAAGGAAAGATTGTATATATTGAAGACATGAATGAAGGCTTGGAAAGTGCTCCAGCTGCTTTGGCTGGGCTTTTCCTTGGCAAGAATGTTGGTAAGCAAGTAATTCGGGTTGCACATGAATGATTCTTTTGTTTCTTGGAAGAAGCTCACCGAGTGCGTGTTTGGATGAACGCTTGTGAGAATTGATTTTGGATAGAATTGATTTTGTTATAATTGATTATGATAAAAGTGAGTTAACGTGAATTGAAAGTGATTTATCTTTAGATACTTTAAGGGAAAAGTAATTTATGTTGAGTAATAATGTGAAATCTAGTTATGGAATCTCACAATTGACAGCTTCTTCTTCAACTCACATAACTAGTTTCGCAGTTCACTTCTCAATTTCATCTTCACCATCATCACTCACTCACTGCATCGATCATCATCACAAGATGGCAGCAGCATCAGTACAATAAGAAGTGGAGAATAAGCAGGTGATATTGAAAGGCTACATCGATGCAATTCCACAAGAAACTGACATGGAACTCAAAGTTTCCAAAATTCACCTCACCTTTCCTCCCTCTGAATCAGGATCAGCTATTCTCGTCAAGAATCTATATCTCTCTTGTGACCCTTACATGCGTGGTCATGCGTGATTTCCATGGATCTTACATTCCCCCCTTCGTTCCTTCTCAGGTACTACCTAACTACCAAACCTCTATCTTCCTATTTTTTCACTATGAGCTTGATTGATTAAAGCATGCATATATACATTTTGATTCTGATGAATGAAGGCGCTTGAAGGATTTGGTGTGTCCAAAGTTATACTGTCAGATAATCCAAGTTTCAAAGCTGGTGATTTCATTTCTGGGTTTACTGGCTGGGAGGAATATAGCATCATCCATAAGACAGAGCAGTTGAGGAAAATTGAGCTTGATGATCAAATTCCTCTCTCCTACCATCTTGGTCTCCTTGGTATGCATCATGCCACTCCTCTTCATTCATATAAGACTAAGAGTCTTGTTTTATGTGGTTTAGACATTTATGGAGAATGCTCATAGAATGACTGATAAAGAGAGTTGAATAGATGTAGTAGTTATAAAGTAAACCATTTAAAGAGATTTAGTTATTTGTGATCCTAGTAATGACATAGCATTTTGATATCATTTTATTTACTTAGACTACCCCATCTGTTGGAAAAGTCTTGGTTATTGTTGTTGTATGTTCACAAAAATTAATTTGACTTTCGTCATTCAAATGTAAATTTTGAGTTTTTATATGTTATAGTTTTTAAAATTTCTGTAAACATGTATTGATGTTCTGTCATCATATACACATTTCAAATATGTAGAAACATGTATCTATCTGTATGTTGCTTCATAGATATGATTCATGGAGCCAGACTTTGTTTTCTGTTTTTATGGTGTTAGGTTTATGATTTCTTTTACTACTGGTTTCTTTTTTCTCTTTAAGATTGATTTTCTTATTCCTGTTTCACTGCTATACTGGTGAAATAATATTACAGTGAGAGAAATTTTGTCGTCCAGTTAAACACCTACGAGTTTCACTTGATTATGTTAATTTGGTTTGCTTTTAAATTCAACTGTTAATTTTTCAAATAATGGATTATTTGTGGTGATCAGCATTCAGCAGTTCTGAGTGCCTCTAGGTTCGGATTTTAAGTTTGTCGAAGTGTTCATGATTTCTTTCAATCAAGTTATTCACTCAAGCTGAACATTTTAGCCACTCTTTTGCAAAATAAGCCATTACCATTTTAGATTTTCTTAGATTAAAAAAAAACTAAAGGATACAAATGGATTGAACTTTATTATTTTATGGCAGCATTGTTAAGACCTTGAATAGCCTCTTGCCATTTTGGATTTGTGTTTTTCTTTCGTCTGATTATGTATGAAATCCACTCTTGTGATTCAGTTATAGTTGACACATTTTGATAACTAATGAACCTGTCATTTTCCTTTTGATTTATAGGAATGCCAGGTTTTACTGCTTATGCAGGATTTTATGAAGTCTGCACCCCAAACAAAGGAGAATATGTGTTTGTATCTGCTGCATCAGGTGCTGTAGGTCAGCTTGTAGGTCAACTTGCTAAGTTGCATGGGTGCTATGTAGTTGGAAGTGCTGGCTCCAAGGAAAATGTCAATTCCACAAACATTATTAATTGTATAATTGCCAAGAAAAGAAAAACCAGAGTTATTTTTTCCTTCATGTATGAAATAGATGAAATGTAGATAAATTAGACACACATGGATGCACACAAATATTTGGACCAGTATCTAATTGAGTTTGTTCATTAAATCTGTTGTTTTAGGTTGACCTTCTAAAGAATAGGCTTGGATTTGATGAAGCTTTTAACTACAAGGAAGAAGCAAACTTGGATGCAGCTCTAAAAAGGTGTGTAACAGCTCAACTGTAGTATATAGTTTTGAACTATTAGCAATTGTCTATGGGATGAAAAAAATTTGTTAGAAAACTAATGTTCCTTATAGAAGAACTTTCCACTCATTATCCTTCATCACCACCACAACCAGGGAAAGAATAAGGTGCAACAAAAATGGGGTAGTCACCCTCAAAAAGAAAAAAAAAAACCTTAATAGAATGGTGTATTTGCCCCCCTCAAGATTTCTGTACTACCTACTTCAATTAGCCATTGTTGATTTTGCTTAGTATTTGCATGTTTGGATCATATTCTTTTTCCTCAATCAATTCTAAAAGCTAGAAGCTACTAATCGAAGCTTCTCCCTGTAATTGATTTTGGCTTCATAATCAATTGTATAAGGATTCCAAACATACACTTGTGTTAAATTTTTCGCCCCCATATCCATTTTTTCCTAGTTCCGTCCTTGACCACAACCTAAACTTCAGACATAATTTTCCCTGGTTCATTTGTCAGGTATTTTCCGCAAGGCATCGACATCTACTTCAACAACGTGGGTGGCGACATGCTTGATGCTGCACTCCTTAACATGAGGATTCATGGCAGGGTTGCAGTTTGTGGAATGGTGTCTCAGAACAGCCTTTCTAATCCCCAAGGAATATACAACTTATCCAATCTCATAATAAGGCGCATCAAAATGCAGGGTTTTCTGCAACATGATTACTTGCACTTATACCCTCAGTTTTTGGAGCTTGTTTCAAGTTATTACAAGCAAGGAAAGATTGTATATATTGAAGACATGAATGAAGGCTTGGAAAGTGCTCCAGCTGCTTTGGCTGGGCTTTTCCTTGGCAAGAATGTTGGTAAGCAAGTAATTCGGGTTGCACATGAATGATTCTTTTGTTTCTTGGAAGAAGCTCACCGAGTGCGTGTTTGGATGAACGCTTGTGAGAATTGATTTTGGATAGAATTGATTTTGTTATAATTGATTATGATAAAAGTGAGTTAATGTGAATTGAAAGTGATTTATCTTTAGATACTTTAAGGGAAAAGTGATTTATGTTGAGTAATTATGTGAAATCTAGTTGTGGAATCTCACAATTGATTATTTCCTACTCAGAAGCTATTCTCTCTATCTTATTCGTATAATTGATTTTGGGATTGAAATCAAGTCTCTAAGCTGATTGTCAAAATCTATATAAGCACCTAAAAGTGAGCATAGTCACTGAAAATTGATTCTTGGACTCCCAAATGTGGAACCAAACATGCACTAAATTATTAACATATTCCATGTGTTTGGATGCTCGCTTTTGTCTAGAAGTGATTCTACTTTAAAGCTTTCCTTATAGTGTGTTTGGATTGGTGATGGCATCTAATCCAAAGTTTTTGACATAACATGTTTACCACTATCATCGCCGCCACTACCATCACCGTTGTCAACACGAACCTCCACTACCATTGTTGCCACCTCCACCACCATCGTTGTTGGTGTTGCCACCACCATCACCAAACTTGATGAAAAATAGTGAGGTTATATCCTTGATTCCTTTAATTTGATGGTTAAATGGGCAATGGTTTGTCCATTGAAATAAGAGAAATGATGTTTAGTACGAAACCGAATGTGAAACGAATGATGATTAATTGTCATATGTAACATTGGTTCTTGAAATTCGTTCCAGCCTGTGCAGCACTTGTCTTGAAATAATACACAATATTGAAGTAATGATTTATTTGGAGGTAGGAGTGATAATAAAAGGATTGAATATAAAATGAAAATGAAATGATTTTTAGGTCATTTGTATTGAGAGAAAAATGTGGAAAAGAAGATATGTTTAACATGTTATTACAATTTTACCCTTTTTCGAAATCACTCATAAATAATTTTTTACAATATAAGTAGAGAATTTTAAATTTTAATTTACTTTTTTAAACCTGAATAGATAATAAAAAAAAATACATAAATTTTGAATGAAGTATAAACACTGATTAATATTTTTGAAAATTTTATTCATAGTATAAAAAGTTAAAATCAAAGATAATTATTTTAATTTACCACGACGATGCTAAGGAGTCGACAATTTGGTAAGTCGTATTGTCGGTTTTGGGCTCTGACCCAAACCAAACCGCTTTATTGGGTGGAATAAGAGACCCACCCGAATAAACCCTGGTCCTTTCTAGCGCCTTCGAATACAAAACTTCCTCCTCCTCCTTCTTCTTCTTCACCGTTTGTGCTCGCAAATTGAAATTGAAATTGAAATGGAAGGGAACAAAGAGCAGATTGTGGATGTTGGATCGGTGGTTGAATCTGTTTCTGCTGAAGATGGTGACGCCCCTCTTTACCAACTCGAAAGCCTCTGCATGCGCTGTCATCAAAATGTAATCTATCTCTATCTCTCTATGTATCTATAGCTTCAAGCAACCCTGCGCATTGTTATTAACTTTATTCAACAAACTAACTGTGTTTATTTCTCAATTTTCTCTCTAACATGTATGTGAAATTCTGTCAGGGAACTACAAGAATTTTATTGACTATAATTCCAAATTTCAGAAAGGTACGTATGTGCCTTGTTTATTGCTCTTTTTCTTCTCATGTTTGCTTACTGTTCACTTCTTTTCATCACTAGGTAATATATGTTTTCAATTCTCATGTTTTATTTCCTTGTGTTGATGGTTTGTTCATTTTTTTCTTTTAAATTATTTGTTTATGTGGGATAGGATAGGAATGAATGCGTAAAGAGAGAAAGTTGTGGTAAAATCTATTGTCAAAACTTGGTAGAATCTCTACTTTGGTGGTTTAGACATGTGTAGAGAACACTTGTAGCCTTAGTTTCGCACAAGTCAATTAAAGAGATTGGGTCACATGGAAGGTAGTCATACTGTCAGAGACATGTAGAGACCAAGAAACACTATGATTTGTCACTTGCCATGACTCACAACAAGATATTATGATGCCGTTTGGCCCATGTAGCTGATTTCAACTAGTGGGAAAGGGTTTTGTTTTTGTAAATTATTTGTTGTGTACACTTTATTAAATGAATTAGGATCATCAATTTGCAAAGTAGATGATGGATCTCATTACAAATTTTTGTTCTTATTATCGGCTGTTTCTTTTCTTATATCTGCCCATTAGTTTTCTTTGGAATGTAATCCATTGCGACATTTTCCTGCCGTGCAGATTTTGTTGTCCGCTTTTGATTGTCCTCATTGTGGTGAGAGGTAAGCTTCTGTTAATCTATGCCCTCCTCTTAAATTGTGTGCATTGAATGTAATCGCTCTCATTGATCTTCCTTGGAAGCTAATATTTATATTATATTTTTTGTTGATCCTTTAGGAACAATGAAGCTCAGTTTGCTGGTGAAATTCAACCGCGTGGTTGTTGTTACTCTTTGGAGATCCCATCAGGCGAACATAAGGTTGGGTTGATTTGAATTTCAATGCCCTGATTTGTCTGTATTTTAACTTAATGGTCAATGATAGAATAATGTTTAAAGTAAAAAGACATACAAGGCATGGAAAAACATAATTATGGTATACTTAATTAAAGAAGCAATGGTAGGGAAGAACATAGCATGGATGAAGATGTTGTTTTGTTCAATCTTCATTAATCCTCAAATCCTGGCAGAAGAAGACAATGCAATACCGTAGGATAGTAATATTTGTTCAAAATGTTAAGGGATTTTCTTAGAAGACATTACAATATATTTTGTCCCATTTAAAATGGCTTCCTTGCTATGCTTTGTGTTCACCCTGCCTCCCTTCTCATTGCCAGGGACATTACGTGATCTTATTACATTAAGTTGCTTTTTGCAATTGACAGCACTGCAATTGATATGGATAGCGTTTTGTGTGTCTTTTATTGAATCAAGTATGGCAAGCATCTTATTCAATGAAAGAATATAGCAGCCCATTACCTTTATTGCACTCTTTTACTCCCTCGTGCTCTTACCTTTTTTTGAGTGGAATAGTCAAATAGGGGTTGTAAGTATTATTTGGAAGTTAGTATGAATTTCGGGAAAGCAAATAATATGTCTATTTGTCATATAAACTGGGGAAATATGGATTTTAATTCTTCTATTTATTTTTTTTGGTAAGAGTACCTCCTTGATAAGTTTATTGAATGCAGATGCTCAATCGACAAGTGGTAAAATCTGAATCTGCGACCATTTAGGTACTTGAGCTGGTCCTTCATTTAATCTCTCTACATATTTTAAACTTACTAGCTTTCACTGTTTTTCCTTTTTTTTATTGTAAATTTGTAATGATGGTCAGGTGAATGAAAATCCTTTGGTTCATTGGCACTGATTTTTGTCTCTTTTGAGTGTAGTACTAATGTACTATGTTATCTTAGTTGAGTTGGGGCATCTCTCTTTTTGTTTCTTTGCTAAGCACACGCGTCTCCATTAGATTTTGTTGAGAAAATGGAAGATAATCTTGTTAAAAGAGGTAGAGGAATGCCTTAAAAGGATGGAAGAAACAATTAAAAAAATATCTTGCTATCGATAACTTTACTAAAATTTTTGTTTGTGATAGAGCACGCTTACATCCATTTATTTGATCCCACGTAGTAGGATATGACATGGTTGTTGTTGCTGATGCTACGAAATGCAAGTATGTTGTTGGTCCTCATACACTTTCTGTTTGATGTTTAAAGACTGGAGTTAATTGGCCCATAACTATCTGTAACTTTAAGAGAGGAAGAATAGTCTTGATATTTGTGTGTTAATTTTGCTTTGCCTTAATGTTTTCTTCTTTCTGGTTGCTAGTCTTATGCTGAGTTATGTTCCATGTTCCTGCTTCTTGTTATTTATTTATTTTCTTTTGGGGTAGAAGAACTTCTACATATCCTTCTGTGCTCAATTATCTTCTGGTTTTTCTTTTATTCTAGTCCTGCGGGATGCATGTTCTATTGTGATATGTATAAAAAAAAATCTTGGTTGGTGTACTATGTATTGTCACTAACCATACAATACCATCTTAGATGTATTATGCATGAAGTTAGGTTTCAAATTTGTATGATTAATCGATGTTGATTTAAGGTGATTTTAATTAAATATTTGGCTCTATCATAAGTTTACTTAAAGGCTTACCTTGATTATATGTATGATTGTGCAGATACCTGAATTGGATTTTGAGATACCACCAGAGGCTCAGCGTGGTAGTCTGTCAACGGTACTTCTGATACAAATTTCAATTTACTTGTTCTTTTCCCACTCTTTTCATTGATGGGTCTTAAAATTTAGCCATGGCTTGCCTAACTTAATCTAAAAGCTAGCTTGTATGGTGAGGATTGCCAAAGCATTTATAAGGACTATTCTGGCCATATTTCTTGCTGATGTGAGATCTTATGTCTTAACACACCCCCTCACACCCACAATTGAACATCTGGAGTATGTAGTTTGTAAAAATGATAGGATGTAATGAAGGCAGCCTAGGGTGGCCGCAATGAAGGCGGCTAAGCTTGCAATGAAGGTGGAGCTTCAGGGGGTGGTCGCAAATAAAGGCGGCTAGGGTTCTGCATTTAAGGCAGAATTTTGGATCTTATATTAGATCTAGGATATGTTGTGATACCATCTTAAAATTTGGGTCTGGTCTAGTCTAACTCAACCTTTAAAGCTAGCTTGTAAGGTGAGGATTGTTGAATCATTTTTAAGAACCACTAGGATTTTAGCCCGTCTCCGTGCGATGCACGGACGAGCAGATCTAAAATTTATCATATTTATTCAATCAATTTATTTCACTCAAATTAATTAACTATCATACCACTTATTGTAACATTTATGAATCATAAACTCAAATATGACTTAACCGAAATGTATGGCTCAATTGACAAATTATAAATATTCATATGCATAACAAAGCTATATTTCAATTTATCTTTGTCAAAATAAGTTGAACAAAATTACAGTGTATTTTTCATCAATAATCAATTGTAGATTTTTTGAAAAACCTCCTTATAAACAATGTTTTTCGTTACATCTCGTTCCCTAACATCCTCATTGCATATTAGGATCTTCAAACCAGATCTCGTCTTCACACGAGAAACAGCAACATACAACTGCCCATGTGAAAAAACAGGACTTGGCAAATAAACACCAACATCTGATAGTGTTTGACCTTGGCTCTTATTAATAGTCATGGCAAATGAGACAAGAAGAGGAAATTGCCTTCTTTGAAACTTAATAGGCATACTCTGATCACTTGGAATCATGTCCATCCTACCAATGAAAGTCTGCCTACCAGCATGTGTGCCAGAAATGACAATGCCTCCAACAACATTTGGACGAAGATGGTTAACAATAAGCCTAGTTCCATTGCATAATCCAGTAGATATATCTAGATTTCGCATGAGCATCACAGGAGTTCCTATCTTCAACACCAACTCATGATCTGGAATACCAGAACACTTGATATCATTAAGAAATTCAGTTGTCAACCAATCAGCTTCAATGCCAAGCTCTTCATCAATGCCCCATACTGAATCAGAGCTTAAATAGGTCGTCCCCTCATCAGGAAATAGAGACAACACATATTTATTAACCATATCAACTGCACCCAATGTCGGAGCAAGTATAGCCTTGTCTTGATAATACTCAGCACATCCAATATTTTGAAGAATATTGGGAAACATAGTTTGTACAATATCAAGTATAGGATTTGATGATTGTTGGATCAATGTTTCCCCAGGCACTTTTATAAAAGATTCACCATCATTGTAGTCTCCTAAATTACCATCTCCAACATCAAGAACCCATTTAGCAAAATACTTAACCTCTTCAACCTCAAGATTGTTCAAGTTACCAAGCAAACGCATGTTTTCTGTCAATGTGAGAACCTTGCAGAATCTCCACAAGCGAGATGAATTGATGGTAGCCATAACAACCTCAGCTCTACTGCCCTTAGGAATAACTGGTAAAATTTGCCTAAAATCGCCACCTAGGACAACAACTTTGCCCCCAAATGGTAGATCAAAGTTTTCGGGATCAATGACTCTCATGATATCTCTCAATGACTTGTCCAATGCTTCAAACGCATATCTACTAACCATTGGTGCTTCATCCCAAATAATCAAACTGGTTAACTGAAGTAACTCAGCTTTTGGACTACCTTGAACAATCCCACAACATCAATCCTCATTAACATTAAGCGGAATGCAAAAAAGCGAATGTGCGGTTCGACCACCAGGCAGTAACAAAGAAGCTATGCCACTTGAAGCAACATTCAATATAATTTTTTTCTCTGATCTAAGTCTGTAAGTCAATGTTTTCCATAAAAATGTTTTTCCAGTTCCACCATGACCATTAACAAAGAAAAAACCGCCATTATCCTTATTCACCGCTGAAATGATCTCATCGTATACCTTAGCTTGCCCACTATTCATCTTATTGAAAAAATCAAGGTGCAATTTCTTCATCTCAATAATATCAAAGTTCAGCTCATTGAATAGTAGAACATTACCATACCGGTTCAGAATATTAGGATCGACTTGTGGCATGTTAGAGTAATCTTTCAAGGATCTTCCATTTACCATCAACACTTTCTCTATCTCCATTAAGCACAAATCCTTCAATTCTTCCTTATCAATATTCAGTTCTGCAAAGAAATTACAACAATCATACATAGCAAAATAATAACAAAATAAAATTTATTAAATATCAACAAATGTGGAAAAATACCTTTATTATTATGTTTCTTTCGTAAATCATAAAGGATCCCATCAACCAATGCATGCCAAGTTTCATTCCATACCTTGAGCGGATTAGACATGGAATTTGCTAATAGGAATGATACAAATAAGCCTCTACAGTAAAATCCCGAAGATATGATTCCCACATCCAATATACTATTAATATACTCACCATCATCCTTCAACAATCCCAATGAAACACATGCATCACGGAAACTATCATGTACATTACCCTTCACTGATCTCAAATCTTCAAAGCTTGTACAACCTCTTTGCACATTCAACAACAACCTCAAGTAATACAATTCACCTGAACCAGGGGGCACAAAATTTATTCGCTCAATAGTCAAACCTTGCTTCCTCGGATGCCATGATCTGCTACTCGGATCATAAACAAATGATCCTGGAAACTGAACATATGTTAGCTCTCTACCCTCCAAATACTTGGAATTGGCCGCCATCCACGCTAGGAACATGCTGTTCTTAACTTTGTTCTTCTTAAGTACCTTTTCGATTGATTGATTTTCCTTAAACAAAACAACTTGCTTCCTAGGTAAATGGTATGTGAGTTTCTGAACATGTGGCCATTTGTGGTGGATTTCAAATTTGAAAATTCTCCATGCAGCTTCACAAGGAGACAAGTATCTGCAATCAAAATATTGTTTGATTTCATCCACTTCAGCTTTCTGATCATGATTATTTTTACCAGCAGACATAGACATTGTTACTCTATCAACTCCTTTGTTTATATATTTGAACAGATATTTTATAGAGTTTGACTTATTGCAGTACTCAATGTTGATATGAGCTTGATATTTCATAAGCAGTTTGGGATTGTATGGCACAACAAAACCATTGTCTAAATCAACTCCCCTTCTGTTGGTTGAAATCCCAGTGTTCCTCCTCCTATAAAGAGGATACCCATCATTGTCAAATGATGTAGCATCTACATATTTTTTCGGAAAAAATTTGGAACAACGCTCATTCTTCATGCAAGGAGATTCCTTCCTACTTAGTCCACAAGGTCCATGAACCATATAAGTCGACACACAATCAAACAATTCAGGGTAGAGATCAGGATCTGGTAACTCAGCACATATAACTGAGTCTATCATTTCAATAGTTTTAAGCTTGTCCCCAGGACTAAGCCACAACAAAATGTGAGCATGTGGTAAACCTCTCTTCTGAAATTCAATGCTATACATACCTGAGTATTATTAAATATTATTACTGATTCATAATAACTAATATTTACTATAATAACATGAACAAATAAATATATCTTACCTGCAATGACCTTCCCAAAAAACTCTCCTTTCTTGAGATCTGTCATTAGTTGCGCCAATTTCATACGAAAGACTCGACATGATATATCTGGACGATCATATGCGGACAAAAAATATTTTGAAACATGCCGATCAATCTCAGGCCACTTAGGATTGCATGTCATTGTAAGAAACAAATCAGGATATCCGTAAGTTCCACAAATAGCCATAGCATCTTGGCAATTGTCAAACATATAACGCCTACCCCCAGTAAAAGACGAAGGAAGGAATATTCTAGAGCCAACCATTGAGGCATCAGTATCACCACGAGTAATAGCATCCTCAATCCCTGATAAAAAATCTCTACGAATAGTGTCTTGATTGTACCTTATGTAATGCAGCCTATTGGATTCAATCATTGAGTAGCAATCAACAACAAATTGTTGCAGCAAACGCCGAGACAATGTTATTCTCTTGCACTCAAATTGTCTTTCCTGAAGTCTAAATGAAACCCATTCACGCATTGACATGTTCTCTCGTTTGTAGATTGCACTATTGAAGTTAACGCCACCAAACTCCATTTCATTTGAAAATCCTCCCTCCCCATATGGGAACAACAATGGATATTGTAAGGGCAAAAATGATGAATGAGTCTCAAAGATTCTTTCTAACTTACCACTTGTTGAGCGTAGAATAACATCACGACCACAGTCAAAACTATCAAAATCACCAACAATTAAAGCAGCAACTTCATCAACGCTTGGAAGATTGTATGTATTGGAATCATTAACACGATTCCTAAATAACCTTAAAGCAACCTCATCGGAATCAAAGTTTTCAACATGATCTCTTACACTTCTAAATGACTTGGCTAAAACATTGTGCTCATCAACCATCTTAAGCAAGTCCCCCACTAAACCAGACTCAAGATTGCATTTGCCATCATAATCACTGTAACCAAAAGATATAATAAAACCATAAGCAACAAATATACTAATACAAAACTAAACGATCATTAGTAAAAATACGGCAACATACCTAAAATGTTTCATTCTGTTATGGATCTCATTCCTCGTATCATATATGTACAATTGAGCAAATTTTGGATTATCACCTTCGGATGGAAGTAAACTGCCAATTCGATGATAATTTTGGCCACTTATAACAAATTGAGGAGGTCCACGACCATCATTCAAACCACAATCAACTTTACCACCAATTGAGGTAAAGGCAAACATGCTATTGTAAGATCTAATGTTCTCCAAAAAATGGCGACTCCTAGAATCAATATTTGTGAGCAAGTTGTACAATAATAATGGGGAGTCCGCCAAATAAGGTAGCATAATTTTCCCTTTCATACAACATATAGAGAAATCCGGAGAAGTAGAATCTCTTGTCTTTTCAGATCTGTCTTGATACCAAAGAACAGCTCCACAATACTTACATGGCATGTTCATTTCGCCAAGATCAATATATGCTACAAAAGTATATACTACAAATATAAAATTTATTTCTAATATAAATTAGAACAATCAACACAATAAGGGTATATGAACATACATTGTGATTCAGCTACATCAAAAATTGCATTCCTGTTGAAACTGTTAGTATCATCTCTCTGAGTAATTTGTGAAGACATCAAATCTTCTTCAAGGTGCACCATTAAAACAAAAACAACTTCAAAATAAATACTCAAAAAATAATACACGTGTAAATATACATAATAATAAAATGGGTAGTATCTTCCTTGCAGAATAAAACGACAAAATTTCCTACATATCTTTTTAACATGAACTATAAAAAAACCTTACCACCAAAATTAATTAGAAACACCAATGAAGTCTACATTAAGGTTTAAAAATATATCTATCTACTAATCATATTATCAAGTTTATAGAAACAAATAAAAAGGAGGAAAAAATGACTAACTCATATTGATCCTTTTCTTTGAACGTTGCAAATTAGGTCTTCTAATTGTACGTCCTCGATTTGACCTCTTTCCCAAAACTTCTGCAACACACAATTTCAAAAGAAATGTCACTATAGACGATCAATTATATATTGTTATCACATTTTATTTTACCTATAGTATATCTAAAAATAATTTATATGATATACACAAAATGATATATGATACCTAAGATAACAAATGTCAATCTTACTACTTTTCCTTCACTTTTCTACTTTTTTTTTTGATACAGAGAAAAGATACGTTTCTACTTCTTTAACTACAGCAAAAAGATCTTTAAGGTGCATTTTTTTTTCAATAATTTATCTCCATTCTCATCTAGTCTCTAACATCTTCTCTGATATACTTTTTCATATGCACCAAAACAGATAAAAAAAATAGCAACGAATTCAATGTGTGTATATTTTCACTTAAATAAAGTCAACATATTGACAATTATAATTTCCACTCACTTCTATCTACTTCTTTAAGGGGAGCTGTTCCATTTGAATCCAAACAAATACGATTCCTTTTGCGCTTACTCTCATTTGAACCTATTCATAAATGAAAATTATGAACAACTCATGATTTCTAAAAATTAGACAAAAAAAATTATAAGGCATATCATTAAAAACTGATGAAGAGATACTTAATTAAGAAAAAAATACCACAACTATTATCCCCTTGTACACAACTGGAGTGATGAATTTCATTGCTAATATCTGCAAAATTCAAAGAATACTAAAATTAAGTACAAAATCATGGGAAATATATAAACATAACTACTACAAAAAAGCCACCTAAGATGTTACATACAAAACACTTGAATGGTCATTATTTTAAATAAAAATAATTGTAGTTTATTATAAAGAAATCATAATAAAAAATACAATAAACTTGAAGCTGTAATCTATATATGCTAGCTAAGGTAAATTATTAAAAAACCTATCAGCTATTGGAATAAGCTCCGATATAAGAAAATTTTCCAGAACTTTTAAGCTAGTCAAATTAGTTTTATGCTAGTAAGAAAAGCAATAAGTTAACTAAAATGACATACCAAATATAGTCATAAAAGTAAATTATAAATTTTTTACATATGATCAACATAAAAATGACAAAGAAGATTAATATGAAAGTAATTAATTGTAGCAAAATGAATTTATAAAAAATAACAAAGTTATGAACTAAATTCAAATATAAGAACATATAAAGAAAAAAAAGGAGCAATTAATACTTAGATAAAAAAAATAAACAAATAGCACAAACCTCTAAATGGCGAGCCCATGTCGTTTAGAGATCCAAAATTTCCAAGCTTGAATCCTTCGAAATACTTGCACCAATTTAATGTTTAACGGTTGATCAAATTTCCTATCCCAATACCAGTAAGTAAAAAACATGATTTATTCTCATCAACACAACTAAGCTACACTTATACTTACTACTTTCAACTTGAACCAATCACGAATTTCTTGGGAAGTTTAAAGAACAAACATATTGGATGACCAAATAGAAAAGAAATATGCATACATCCAACTCTAAAAGACATTCACAAAGAGGATAAAATGTGGAGAAGTTTAGATCAAACCATTTTGCTTCACCTATAGTTTGTTTATATATAGATACATCTCCACCTAACATGTGCGTCAATCCATGTTTAAAATAATAATAAAAAACCATTTTCAACTAACATGTGATACATGAACATATATTAGAGCTAGATTTAGAGAGGTGCTATTGACAATAATACTTATCATCATATCAAATGAAGAAATTGACAACAACATTAGGTATAAAATTTTGGACAACATAGGTGATGTTTTTTTTTGAAAGTTAGATGAGGTTAGTCGAACATGATTAATTAATTTTATAATCATATTTGACTATCTCTCAAAGTAGATGGATAATACCATCAAAGAAACTATCGACGGAAAAAAATTACCAATAACAAATATTGATCCACCGTTTTATAGTTTAAAGAATATTCATTCAAATTTAATTTAAAAATAATTTTACTTAATTTTTAAAATACTAAAAGCTGAAAAAGGGAGAGAAAGTAGGAAAACCGGTTAAA
This sequence comes from Lotus japonicus, assembly GCF_012489685.1. Taxonomy (NCBI): domain Eukaryota; kingdom Viridiplantae; phylum Streptophyta; class Magnoliopsida; order Fabales; family Fabaceae; genus Lotus; species Lotus japonicus. The sequence continues at coordinate 60,115,655 of NC_080041.1, read as the reverse complement.
ACTTTTAAAAACCAGCTCCAGCCGGTCAAAACCGGTCTGAAACCGGTCCAAAACGGCTAGATGACCTGCTTAAGCAGGTCACCCACTATATATAGCATATTCCTCTCTTCCTCACCCAAAAACCCTAGCCGCTCATTCTCATCCTCTCTGAAACTCTCGTCTTCTTCCTCCTCTCTTCCCTTCTTCTTCTTCTTCCTCCCTTTCTTCTTCTCTCTTACTGCTACTCTTCCCGTTCTCCCCTTTCTTCCTCTGATTTTTTCCTCTTCTTCTGTTGTCCTTTAAACCCTATTCTTCTTCTTCCTCTTTTCTTCCTCTCCTTTTTCCCCTCCACCATTTTCGCCCCCAACCGATCCAAAACCCTAATTTTCGCCCCCTAACAATCCAAAGCTCTCATTTTTCTCCAAATTCGAGTCAAGAAGCACCTGGATCGGAGTTTTTTACTAAGATTTGATACATGCAAGGCTCTGAGCTATCCAAGCAACGATTTTTTCACCAAAATCCGAGTCAAGAAGTACCTGGATCGGACATTTTAGGTCTGAGGTATGTAAAAATCAAATTTTTAGTTGATTTTGTTCGTTTAATATTTTTACTCACTAAATCCCTCTCCTCTCCCTTCCAGATCTGTCAACCAAATTGGAGATGCAAGCCTCTGAAGAGATTTTTTTTTTTTTTAATGTAAATATCAATATGTAGTGTAAAAGAACGATTTTTTTATTGTAAAGTTTGATTTTTTATGTAAAGATGTATTGCTATAAGATCATCAGTTGTTATATGTATTGCTATAAGATGTATGCTAACCTCTTTGATGCTCCCTTTCCTTCTCCTTCTGCTTTTATCCTTTTGTTGATGCAATTTTGCCTCTAGTTCTCCTTCTACTTTCTCATCACCTTCTCTTCTGCTTTATACTCTAGAGTATGCAAGCTTCCTCTACTTCTTCCTCTACTTGCTTTCTCCTCTGACCTGAGAAAGTGAATGATGGGAGTGGAGTTGTTGGTAGCGTATGCAAGGGAGAAGTTCCTGGCAGTAGCAGTGTAGTCGGTGGTGGCGTGTGAACAGTGTGTGTAAGAGAGACAATGCAGGTGATGTGTGGTTAGGTGAGCAGTAGAATCAACCGTTGGATTAGAAGTTAAAATCAATGGCTCAGATAGTAGATAGAGGCAAAAAAAAGTCTCACAAGTGAGTGGCCAAGATTAAAGAGTGAAAATGGAGAGAGAATGGAATGGATGGCTCAGATTGGAAGTTCTCTTAGGAATAGTGATTTCTTGAGTCTCTTTTAAAGTGTAGTAGATTTTAGTCACTTCTAACCAGTGGCTCTGCTTGTTCTTTCTTTTTCAAGCTTGTTGTCTTTTCATTTGTCAGTGATAATCTCGACACTGGCCTTTTTTCATGTATATCAGACAATTGAATAGTTGATTTTGGCTGAAGTTACTCAATTAATGCTAAACCATCTGATGAATAAACATGTCAACATGACCTTTTTGTTTGATCAGACGAGTAGTTCAAGTAAAATGATAATACATTATCCTTCTATTTATTGATTTTTGTTAGTAAGAATTTGAGACAAGAACTTTGGGTAGATTTCTGAAGCTCTAGGTCTGGCTGTTAATCAAATCATAACTTAGGTGATTTCCTTTTGACACTCATTAATTGGTAGCAAAGATAATGTCCATTGTCCATTGTCCATACATAAATAAATTGTGGTTACCAGAGCTCTAACCCTGGGTATTTTCTTGTTTAAGATCCTTGTTAAATTCATGATTAGTTGAAGGGTTGTGTTCATATGATTTGATAATATTATTTTGGTGTAATTATAGGTGGAGGGGGTACTAACGCGAGCTGCTGATGGACTTCAGGCCCTTCAAGAAGAACGCAGAGTACGATTTGTTTCTTCCCTTTATTACTGTTTGATTCAAGTTTCTGTTTTTCATGATTTAATGTTATGCTTTCTACTCTCTAGAAAGTGGCTCCAGAGACAGCTGAAGCACTTGATCAATTCTTGGTGAAATTGCGAGCTTGTGCAACAGGAGAATCGTCCTTCACATTTGTTCTTGATGATCCTGCGGGAAACAGCTTCATTGAAAACCCGTAAGAGATTATTTCATGTTTAATTGTATGGATAAAAGTAGTTTTGTTAAAGAAGGGAAGATTACAAAATTAGAGGCTAAGATATCCTTGTACAAAGTACAAACTTTTAAAGAGAAAATTCTTCATCTTAGTAGAGTTTACAGATTTATTTGCAGATCCATCAAAGACACATGTAGGCACCGTTAGCTGACTACTGCAAAGAAGCTAAGAAAGCCACTTCCTTAACTAAAAAAAAAGAACACCAATACAGGAAATTGTCCTTGAATATTCGAGCATTTATCTTAAACCATAAATACCAAATAACTAAATAACACTGCATGTCTCCACCAAAGAGCCTTGCACTGCCAGTTATAACACTGTCAGTTGTAAGTTTGGAACTAACTGGGTGGTATCCAGGGGCTATAAATGTAATTGGGGAAGAGGAGAAAGTTAGGAAATTAGTTGCGAGTAGGGAGAGAGATCAATCTCTCGAAATCCAGGGGTTCTATCATGTATGTATTTCATCCTCTGTTCTTCCTATTCTGGAAACAGCGAGGGACAGTTCAATAAAGATTCTTAAATTCAGTTTACCTTTTTTGATCTTGGCTTTGTTCTTATCAGTTGAGAAGAAGGACAAAGGGGCAGAATTGGTATTATGGGAATTGTATTATGGCTCACAAATACAGAGATAAGACCTATAAATTTTTTTTTTCAAATTGGGCCAAGCTCAACTTTACAAAAGAAAGGGAGGAGGTCAAGGTAACCCCAGTTTCAAGATGCACCATTACAATTGCGTTTGTAGTCCAACGGTTAGGATAATTGCTTTCCAAGCAATAGATCCGGGTTCGACTCCCGGCAAACACAATCTTGTCATCATTCTTTTTCCAAAATAAAAGATGCACTATTCAACTGATAAAAAGGGATGCACTTGTTGGCTTGGTTATTCACCCTTTGTGCTATCCACAGTGTGATCCTTGAGTACAGGAATTTGTTTACAATTACCATGAAGAATGCATAGTTTTATCAGGTTGAGTTTGGGGGGTGGTATTGTTAGGACTTAGGATATAAGAGAAGGGAAAATTAATTAGGGACTGTTAGAGTAGATAGAGGTTGCTAAAGGAGTTCGTTAATACTAGAATGGGTTTAGCTATGAATAGAAGAAATCTAATTAGAGGGATTCATTCTGAGAGGTTGAGGATAAAAGGAGAAATCCTTTGTGAAGGGGAAACCCTTGGGGGGAATTCATTCTCCATTTCTGTATTCCATTTTCAATAATACAATTCGTTTCTTTTAGTTCTTTCATCTTCATTTTCTTGGTTCCTAACAAAATACATATATGAATAGGTTTGCACCAGCATCTGATCCATCACTGACTACCAAGTTTTATGAGCGAACTCCTGAGCAACAAGCATTGTTGGGATATCTTGTTGATTCTACACCGGTTGAAGGAACTCGTGGCGAAGCACCAGAAGGAGGAGAAGCTGTGGCTGCTAATCAAATGACGAGAGAACCACATGAGTCAGTGGGGGCAGCAGCTGGTCATCGAGCCATTGCACAAAGTAATAGTGCAGATATAGCAGACGCGTTATTTCGATATACTGCACCAGCAGAGGTATGTAATGCTGAACTGTATAGTATTGACTACTGAGTACTGAGGTTAGATTTTTTTTATTGATTGTCCTCCATTCAATTTTATTTCCCCTTGTTGTCAGGTGATGACTTTCCCATCTACCTGTGGTACTTGTGCCAGTAGTTGCGAGACTCGAATGTTTGTCACCAGTATCCTTTTATCATTTTTACATTCTTTGCTGCGGTGGTTTCCCAAACACAAATCATTCTTCCAAAACGCACTTTTTAAAATTAAATCTACCCTAAGGTATTCTACTCAACTTCAAAACAAATAGTCCCCAGCAGTGCTAATTTTGTTATTATATTTATAGGCAGAGCCTGTATGAGCAATGTGTTGCTAGTTCATGTATACACTTAATTGGCCTTAACAATTTACAGATATTCCATACTTCCAAGAAGTAATTGTAATGGCATCCACATGCGATGCTTGTGGCTACCGCAACTCTGAGGTAAATGCTAATATTTTTAGTGCTGCTGCAGTTTTGTCTTCAAGGGCTGGTATAATTATTGCTCTTCATCTTGCAGGTGAAACCAGGTGGCCAAATTCCTGAAAAAGGAAAAAAGATTACTCTCTATGTGAAAAATGCTAATGACCTGAGCAGAGATGTAATAAAGGTTTGTGATCCATAAAGTCTGTTCATTTTGTTTATGTTGAGTGGCTTATTTTTGGATCTTATAGTTAACCTTTGCATTTAATGAACCAATCATTTATCTTATGTCTAAACATGGAATCATGGATCCCCCCCCCCAAAAAAAATCCAATTCATGTGTACTCATCCAAACTTCCATTTAAAAGTAACTTTGCTCTATTCTTTAGTTTTACTAGTCTTTACACTTGGATGAAACTATACCAGCTTTACACGATCAGCTTCACTTTTGTGGTGATCGGAAGTCTGGAATTGTTGATTTCATCAAGACCTTTGTGCCAAATTATGGCTCTCTTGATATCAATGCATTATTTTCAATAATACGCTAAAAGTTCTAATGATAGTCAGGGCTTAGATAGTGAAGATGAAACTTTGGAACATTTAAAATCCTGATGTTATGAATTAATTCTCCCATCATTCTTTTGTTCCTCTGCCCGCTGTTCATTTTCTGTCTCTGACCTTTTAATACTGTTTTTCTCTGTTAAGTCTGATACAGCAAGTGTGAAAATTCCGGAACTTGAGTTGGAGCTGGCAAGTTTCTGGGAGGACTTGTCACAACTGTTGAAGGTTTAATTTCACAAATTAGTGAAAGTGAGTATTCTTTCTCCCCCCCCCCTTTTACTCTCCTGTAGGCATACATTATACATACATACATTAACATTGAAGTATGCATCCTATGGAGACTGGATAATTAGGAGGAGTAGCCTTTGCGGAATTGAAAAGTAAAGGAACAATAGTAGTGTCAAATTATCAATACACACTCCGCTTGAACAAAGTAAAGATACAAATACACACAGTTAGGATAGAAGGAAGAACGATAGATAGAGAAGTTATATAGTTAAAATGTATTTGGTAGGTAGAGGGGATCATGTATAAATAGAAGAAACAAAGATGGAGGGATCTATTATGTACACTGGCTAGTTTTTTGTGAAGGAAGCTAACCTTTGGAAAGGAGACCCGAAGAACTCTATTTTCCATTTTCTTTTGATTCTTTCTAAAAATTTTCCATCTTCTTCCTTCCTATCTCACACACACGCAGGCACACTCACATAGATGTCATTCAAATATGTTGAAAATGCTTATCCTTTTAGGAAGTATAGATTTAACTTCTTCCTCTTTGTTTGTATCCACATGTTTCTCCTGATCCTGTTATGTGATTTATTTTATTATAATCCGCGCTCACACATAGATGTCATTCAAATATGTTGAAAATGCTTATCCCTTTAGGGGATATAGATTTAACAACTTCCCCTTTACTTGTAATCCACTTGTTTCTCCTGATGCTATTATGTGATTTATTTTATTATAATCGGTGCGCACACATGCATAGATGTCATTCAAATATGTTGAAAATTCTTATCGCTTTAGGAAATATAGATTTAACTTTTTCCCATTTGCTTGTAATCCAAATTTTTCTCCTGACCTTGTTATGTGATTTACTTTACTATAATCCACACGCGCACACATAGATGTCATTCAAATATGTTGTAAATGCTTATCCCTTTAGGAAATATAGATTTTACTTCTTCCTTGCTTGTAATCCACATGTTTCTACTGATCCCGTTATGTGATTTATTTTATTACAATCTATATGTATTTGGTTGAATGTAAATATCATTTGATGTGATCTGCTCTTACAGGCCTTGAGAGGGTCCATGGGTTTACTTTTGGAGATAGCCTTGATCAAGATAGAAGAAGCAAATGGATAGACTTCAAAGCAAGGCTAGACAAGGTAGCACATGACTTTATCATACTTATCCTGTTTGTACCTATTTCTCTCACATCCAATAAATTTCATTTAGGTACATATACAAAAAAATTAAAGAAAGAAATAAAAAAAATAGTCCTACGAATTTTAACGAAGTACCTTTTCACAAGTGGCACACAAGTTTTGGCTTCATCAGAGCCAGTGCTCATATTCTGTGCTACTTTTTGGTAAAACTTGACAGATGCTTTCTCTAACATCAAGTGATAATAGATTCTTCCTGTCCTTAGACCTAAATTTGAATTAGCTTATTTAAACCTAAATCTGCAAGGTTATTGACCTCATTTCTTTTATCTGTATCTTTTCATTTTGTGCAGCTTCTTAGCTTGGAAGAAGCATGGACTCTAGTTCTTGATGATGCATTAGCCAATTCTTTTGTAGCACCTGCAACTGATGATCTAAAAGACGACAATCAATTAACATGTAAGTTTTTTCTCCAACAATCTCAAGACTTCAAGTTGTACAAAAATCCAGTTGGAATTTTCAAGTATGAAATTGAAATTGTGAACATTTGTTTTGTTGGGCCTTGGCCCCCTTGTACACAAGGGTATTCTACACTGGCAGTTGAAGTTTGTTATTGACAAGATAACTTGCTGTATCTTCTGAGTAGTGGTATTTAGAAAATTATTTTGATTTTCCATGCTGTTGGTTTTATTGTTTTATGCAGTTTGTTTGTATAGTGATGTGATTTCAAGTTTATATGCTTCAGCATATAACTATGGATTATGTCATACCTGGTGTCCTCGTTATTGGTTAAATATTTTTCTTTATTGTGGTAAAGATTTTGTCATGTTTTGAAGTGAAGACATCTAATTCAATTTAACCTTGAGTTCCCTGGGAATCCAATTACTACCATGTAACAAAAGGATTTCTAGAGCATGCTAATAACTATTTTTTGCATTTGACATTTCCTTTGTTGAGTGGTCACAAAATAAAATAGGACTACAGATAAATGCATTGGAAAGAAAACAACACCAATTGTAGAAAAGATGATGAAGTCCCCCACCTTTGGTTGTGTGGACATGTGTGGAGAAAACACCTGTAAAGTGGATAGATCAGATGGAGGATATTCTAATAGTTAGAGATGGAGGAAAACTATTGGTCTAATCATTAAGAAAATTTGGTCTGAAATGATTCATGACAGGACATAATGACATTGTTTCATCCATAAAAGAAAATTTGAATTCAAATTTTTCATGATCATAACTCGTGAGAAAAGGCTTTAGTTGTTGATGTTGTTTTTGATATTTCCCTTGTTAGCGGTATGGCTTGGAAGTTTGAACCATTTGCATTTGTGATTTGTGTGCCCTTATCAACTTTGCATAATTGGAATGATGTGGTTAGTGGGTTTAATGAGTTGTGGCTCGCCTCGTCCCATAACCATGAGGTCCGGGGTTTGGTGCTTGCCCATGGGAATGGTGCACATTTTGTGGCCAGTCACTTACGCAGAGATCAGTCACTGCTGCGGCAGTGGATACCTTAGGCTAAAAAGTATATATACCTCGTGCGAGCAGCCACAATGAGGGTATTAGTTACTGTTGTGGCAGTGGATACCCTAGACTCAAAAATATATTCAGTTGTGATTGTTTCATATTATTGTTGTGTCATCTAACTTGGCTACATAGTTCTTCAGCCTAATATATTGATGTGTTGGGTTTTTTTGTTTCAACTTTGTTATCTCTCTAGTTGAGGAATATGAGAGGTCCTGGGAGCAAAATGAAGATTTGGGTCTGAATGATATTGACACATCCAGTGCTGATGCAGCTTATGAATCAACAAATACTACTAAAAACGAATGAGCTTTAAGTCAGACTCATCCTTGCCTCTCTTCTCCCACCTCCACCCAAAACCAATGGAGGGAAGAGATTTGAGAGAAAAGAAGAATTTGTGTGCACTGTGATATCAAGGAAACAGAAAGGAAAGAAAAGTCTGTTGTATTGACTTTCATATGTAATGTAATGGCTATCGTTTTGCTATTTATGTACCCAAATTTATTAACTTGTCTCATCCTTCTGAAATAGTTCTGTTGTGAAGATGTAATCTATTTTGAGTATTGACTTGGCAATTTAATTGCTTATATATGTTTTTTGAAATATATGAAAATAAGGTTTATTTGATTATATTTTCATTGTAGTTTAGTTTATATACAATTTGATATAGTTTACACAATATGTGTAAAATCATCTCTCAATGATATTTAACCTTTGAAATCATGCATATTGTCCTTTGAAAGCTAATAGTGGTGGGGGTATTCTCCAATATGAAGTTGATATAATAACTGTGTTATGACTGTATAATAGCCTGATGGGTTAACTTCTACAGATGGTGCTGTAAAGAGTTACGATAATTGATACGTATGAATTAGACTTTTTAAAACAATGGGAGTTATTTTAAAATAAAAAATCAAATCCAAGTGCTAATTTGTGCATTGTTTTTTGTTATTTTCTTTGCACTCCAAAAATTTGTGTATCAAGCTCAATTTATATATTTTAATTTTTTGGTACATCGGGAAAAAAGGTAAAAGTAACCACGAAATTCATGAAATGCTTAATTTTTTACAAAATGAAAACAATACATGTAAACTACAACAAAACTACAAACAAATAGAATCCAAGAGGAGTCTCTAATATGCTACTCCCCTCTGTTCCAAAATGTAGGTTGTTTTAGGTTGTGCACATTGTTTAAGAGTTCATTAATTGATAATTTTTTTGATTAAAATACCCCTATTTAAAGTTGTGTTATATTAAGGAGAGAGAAATGTTATTATTGATTAAGTGGATAGTGAGAGTTGTGATAGGTGAAAATTGAAGGTGGTAATTAAGAGATATAATATTAAATGAGGGTATATAAGGAAGAAAGAGAGAAAAAAAAATGCATTGGTTTTGCAAAACAACTTATATTTTGGAATATGATATAAATTCTAAAACAACTTATATTTTGGAACGGAAGGAGTAGGTTTGAACTACTATAGAGCAGGAGAATGCTAGCAACCGGAATATTTTTAGTGTTTGGGTTGAGAATTCTTAAAGCAAACTGATGAACCTTTTTTTTCTTAAACTGCTTTTGTAATTTCTTAAATAACTCCTCAAATATGCGGCTTGAATTGAACTCTCAACCTAAGGGTTAAAACAACTACTTTTTACCCTTGCGACGGACATTCATTGGGTTTGATACAAATGATTTTGTTTCCATCGAAAAATATTATCTAATGTTATATTTTTTATTTTTTGTGTTAATTACTTTTTGTATCATTTAAAATCAATCACCAAAGGATAGCAATTGCAAAAAACATCTCATAATTTTTTTTTTGAAATGAAAAACATTTCATAATCTAGTTGGTATTATGAGGTCATTTGATAAACATGATGGGATAAGAACAGAATAAATAAGATAAAGAGTTGGATAAGAGCAAGATAAGATAGAAACATAATAAACTCTTATCATATAAATGTCCGAAGCTGATAAGATAATGATAAAATATGATCTCTTTTTGAACAATATGATATTTTTTTGTTACAATAAAATATGATATTGATGATGAAAAATGTATTAAATAGAAAAAGTGTAAAAAAATTGATGATTTTATTTTATTTATATATTTTTTCGGTACATATTTTATTTATATATTTATATAATTTTATAGTGAAAGAAACATCATTTTTTTTCCAATTAAACAGGGGTTGGATATGGTCTTCTACTTTCCGGAGACGGATTTTTGATTGGGACAAAGACATGTTTCAGCTTCCCTGCGTCAGAAAGTCTGGCCTCAATATAGGAGTTGTAACCTCGTCACTCAATCGATCAATAAAGATTGAGAACGACTCCTCTACAAGCGCATGTCCTCATGATTCTAGAAGCGGCCTGCTGAATGATTTGTCATCGACTGTCTTGTTGGATTCTATCATCACCATGATCACGACTCCTTTAGGGTTGCTGGCTTCTTGTCATTACCATGATCACAACTTCTTTCGTGATGTCGACCACGCCCTGTTGTTAAGCCGTCTTTATAACTCCTTCTCTCATAGACACTTGATCGCTACTCTCTTCCTCTATCCACGTTCCTATTTTCTACGATGATGAAACCACCATCCTTTCTGGCGATGATAGTGGTTCTCGTTGTGAAAGTATCGTCAATCATCGTAACACCATGCATGCGTTGGCTCTCCTCCCACCGCCAACCATCTAGATGCCACCTATCCGACGACTCCACTCTCCTAAGGCGCAGAACCTAGTAAAGCCTATTCCAAATTTGTAATTAAAATTTAAATATCTAAAAAAAATACTTTCTCGTGCATTACACGTGAAATGCACGTGGCTAAAGTATTAGTTATTTTAAACTTGGTGACAGAATGTGTGTTTGTACTATATGGGCATACGTTTTATAGTTATTCAACTCATGTATCAGCTTCCTTTTATGTTGAATGAAAAAAAGTAGAAAAAAACTTTAACAGATGTACAAAGGGTTAAATATACAAAATGATTATTAGGTAATAAAAAATTAGTTAATTTTTTTTATTGTTGAACAACTTCTTTAAGTATTTTTATTTTATAATTAAAAATTACATTCAAATACAATTTAATATATTCAAAAAGTACTTTATTATTTTGAAAAAAAAATCAACCAAGCTTCTAGTATTCTTTATTATAGAAAAATAACTTTTCAGTTCATATGGTAAGACTTCTTACTACCGAGTCATTGCCCACCGTGGTAGAGCATGAGCAAATATTTTATTAGGGGATAAAAATTTAATATATATATATATATATATATATAATTTATACTATATATGTAACACTTCAAGTGTCACATTAGCATTAAAATAGTTAGATTACCTTAATTAAAATATAGGAGTTTTATTAAATACTAATATTTTAGTTATTCAACATTTATTATGAACCACTTATAACATAAATATTTGACATAATTAAATTATTAATTTATCATCAACATATAAAATATATAGAATACATTAGGGATGACAATGGGTCTCGGACCCATAAGGTACCCGTAAAAAATACCCACTATGGGTAGGGTAAAAACTCGCTAGATGGGTATGAGGTTAGGTATGGGTAATTACCCGCAAAAAGTATTGGGTATGGGTGCGGGTATGGGTACTATAGTACCCAACCCGCCCCATACCTGCACACACATAATAATAATAATTGCACTTTTGGTCCCCACGTTTACCCTTTGTGCGGTTGTCGTCCTTAAAGTAATAAAATTGCAAAAAACGTCTCGTACTTTGTCGAACGGCAGCACTTTTGGTCCCTTATCCATATTCCGTCCAAATTTTAACAGTTTCCGTAAAAAATTAACGTTCTCAGGTTTTCCATAAACTTCTTTTTTATTTATAAGCTCTTCATCTTCTTCATAACCTTCATCTCTCAAACCCAGAAAATAAAAACCACAAGCATCTCCTTTAAACCAACACCCTTCCCTCAACCTCTAAAACTTCCTATAACATAGTAAACCCTTAATCACCAACACCATTCTCCCTCATTAATCTCCAAGTATGAATAGCTTTTCCTTCCCCCACTAAGAGCAAGAGAAACTGAAATTCTAGAGGGGATTCTTTTCAAGATGACCTAGATATGCAAAATGAGAAATCAACATAGACAAAAAACCAAATGAACTTGTGGAACAGAGAAGTTTGAGAGGAACCAAAAGAATTAACCAAGGAATAACGATTGGTGGGAAAGCATCCAGTGAATTGCAATCACAAATTTCAGATTTGCAATGCAGATAAAGAAAAAGTGTAATAATTTCATTCAAACAATTATACATGCAATAACTCAGGACAGGTTGGGATCTGGATCTGTTGGTCCACTGTTTCATCTTCTCCAAATTTGGGAGTGGGTTTAATGGGGGTTGGGTTGGGGTTTCTAGTGGTGGGACTAGGAGAAGATGAAGAAAATTGGGGAAGATGATGTTTTTGGGGGAGAAGAGAAAATTTTGGGAGAAGAAATTCGGGGAAGATTATGAAGAAAGAGATGGAGATGAAGATGATTGAGGAAAATAAGAGTTTTGTTTTTAGTTTTCATTATTTTTCTCAAAAAACCGTTAAAATTTGGACGGAATATGGATGAGGGACCAAAAGTGCTGTCGTTCGATAAAGTGAGGGATGTTTTTTGCAATTTTCTTACTTTAAGGACGATAACCGCACAAGGGGCAAACTTGAGGGACCAAAATTGCAATTAAGCCTAATAATAATAATAATAATAATAATTATAATTATTATTATTATTATTATTATTATTTAGTATTATATGAACAAATTAACTTAAGCTATAACTTTCAAACTTACTTATTTTAAAAAATAGGTGATTATTTAAAGTATTCATAATCATTGCTAATTTACTCCCACTTATTTTTAAAATTAGTAAGTTAATAACCTACAACTTTAGGACTATATTATAAATCTAAAATTAAAAACTAAGTTATATCTTTCTTGCTTATTCGTTCTAAAATAATATATTCTTAGTTGAATGATTTTATTTGTTACGTAGATAATCTTTTGTATTTATATTAGTGTTTTTTATTTAAAAAGTTAGTTGTATTTTTTGTTTTCTATTAACAAAAATAGTGAAAAATATATTTTGGTTAGCTAAATTGCGGGTAATGGGTACGGGTACGGGCATATAGGTACCCAGAGGGTACGGGGACGGGCATTCAAGTTGCTACCCACGCGGGTATGTGGACGGGTACAGGTAATTTTTTAAAACGTGGGTATGGGGATGGGTACTATAGTACCCTACCCAGACCCTACCCATTGTCATCCCTAGAATACATACTGTTTATTGGTGCTGCATTGGATTCATGCGTTAACGTTTTAGTGTGTGTTTGGTTTTCAGTTCACACACGTTCCAAGACAGTTTCAACTAAAAAACACGAATTCCAATGTGCGAATGTGAAAGTAACTCCTAGATTCCGTTGGATTGAAAGTGTTTTCCAGTTGATCTCAACTGAAATCCAAACACACCCTTAATGATGTTCTTTGTCTTTGACTTTGTTTTCTTTCATGAATTTACTGGTGCTGGTGTATAATGCTTGGTTTAGGATTTCAAGTGGGGTGGGGGCTTGAATTTGTTGTGAGGTATATTGTTTGAGGCTTTTTAGAGTGTGAGTACTCTGTTTTCCAATGTATAAAAAAGACAAAAGAGTGTGACCATTAGGATATTTTTTATGAGATTAATTTCTATGCACCGACGGCAGGGGCGGACCCACGTTCAGTTCAGGGGGTTCAGTTGAACCCCCTGAAAAAAAAAATTCCTACATACCCCCCTATAGTAAATTTTTTTTGAACCCCCTGAAATTGAAAAATTGCACCCAGGTCCCAGACAGCCTCACTCTCTCTCACGCACTCATTCTCACTCTCAGTCTCTCTCTCACCTCACCTCACTCACGATTCACGAACGCACCACCACCAATCCACCACAGCACCACCGGCCGCACAACGCACCACCACGGCACCACCGACACCGACACCTTCCATCTCTGTTGCTGTTGAAGGTTAGTTAGGTACTTAGGTTTAGGTATTGGAAAACCCCAAAATTTAAAACCCCAAAATTGAAAATCCCTTGATCTGTAGTTTATTGCCTTGATCTGAAGTTGCTGATACTTAATCTTCAACCTTTGTTTCTGAATTCTGATGGCCCTGTTCGGCTGTTCCTTCCTCTGCTCTGTTTTCCCTTTTGCTGCTTTGTTCCCTTTTATCTTGCTGTTTTGTTTGAAATCAAAGTGGGAATGTGGAATCAGATTTTGAAATCAGTCAGATAAAGGCCTGGCAATGGCTGGTCCAACCATTATTATGCATTAGAGCATTGTGATAGCAGACCCCAATCATTACACTGGATGAGTAGGTGGTGTATCTGGCTCCTGTTTATTCGCTTATTGCTGCTGTGGGGTGTGTGGAAGGTTGATTACACCACTAATTTGGGGTTGTGTGGATTGTTGATTGGTGCCTTGGAATGCTTGTTAGTTGCAAGGGATACTGATCTATGATTTGTGCTGCTTATCACACGCTGGCTATCTCCTAGGAGCTCGTTGGTCTTTATTTATTTTTATCCCTTTTTCCTCCTTGTAATCTCTCTGGTTTGGGCTTTGTTTTTGCCCTGTTTCTCATTCCTGCTTTTCTGTTCTTCTTGGTTCTTTTCTATTCTATTTACTTGTAATTTACCATGGGTGGTACCCCTTGTGCCCTTCAATACAAGTATTTGGCTTACCCGAAAAAAACTAGTCTTACTGTTTTATTTTATATCGCTGTCCTACATGTGTTGAAGCATCTCTAATTTGTTCCTTGGTTTCCCCAAATAGGTAGGCAGTGCAGCAGCTTATTTGCTTTGTTCTCTTGGCTTCTTCAGTTCTTGTTATTACCTGGCTCAATTTAAGGTAAGTCTCCAAACTGTTTGAGGGATTGAGTGAGTGAATAGAAAATAGAACTATACAGGTCAATGATTGTTAATACTAAGAAATCTCACTATTTATAAGTGCAAAGCTTGTGTTCTACTTGATGGATTGAATCGAGGTTTGCCTAAGTTGGGAATTGGACAGAGTCGGGGTGGTATTGGTGGTGAGGATGGAAATGAAGGTGGAAAGAGCATTGAGAGCAAACAATGTGGGACTCTGGATTTCTAATTTGCCATATAGGCTTCATATGAACTCTGTATTTTGATTAATTGAACATATCCTTTGAATTGTAGTTGATAAATCCATTAGCTATTTGGTTTATCTCATCTTAATTTGGTTGATAGAGTTCCATGAGTTGACCAGTTGAGGATATTTGTCAAGTAGAGAAACAATATATATTGATTGGAAACTCTCCTATAGTTTGATGTAGAGAGCTCAGAGGACCGCAAAACTACTACAAGATTAGATACTTTACCTGCTGTTAATCAAATCATCTTCATCACTTAATGTATGTTTTTGTAACTTTGTTCTTAAACATTGGTCACTGTTGACTGCTTATACAGACTGGCATTTGTGTAAATGCATGTTAGTTGATCTTTAAAATTCTTTATTAGCCAAAGATTTAAATATTTTCCCCAAAAAAAAATAAGGGATCAGAATTGTCAAGAGTTCAATAAGGGACTGCAAGATGTGGATTGAAACATTTTATTTATATATGAGATCATCTACAGTTTGTTTAAATCGGGGTAGATTATCTTAATCCTTTTCTAGAGTAATTATGCAAAGCTTTATTATTGTTCATTTGAAAATTTTGAACCCCCTGACCCCGGGGTCCTGGATCCGCCACTGACCGACGGTGTAAAAAGTTTTACACTATCATTCAATCACAATCTTCCATTTTCTATTTTAGATATTATTAAATTCAAAATTAATTGTAAGCTAACAAAATGGAGGGATGTGATTGAATGATGGTACAAAACTTATTTACACCGTCGGTGCATAGAAATTAATCTCTTTTTTTATTGGACTTTTCCTAGTAAGGTTTTAATGAGGTTCATATCTCTTGTTTGCTCTCTAGGGGGTGTATTTCTTCTAGCTTATGAGAGAGTTGCTCTCATGATTTTATATCTCCCATCAATAAAAAAATTGTTTTCAAAAAAAAAAATATATAGAATACCAAAAGTTTATTACTTTTAAAATTCATCTAACTCTTGAAAAGTATATTATGTAAATTGAATTAAAAACGATTAATTAACATTGTTTCAAAATAAATTGTTAATTAACATTTATTTTTATACCCAATTTAGAAGGTAAATATATTTGAAGTGTCATATTAACATAAATATAGTTTATAAATATTTAAGAAACATAAATTACCTTTACTCAAGTTTGATTTTGTTCCAAGTTTGATTTTGTTTTTTTAACTTTGTTTTTTAGCACTGATTGCGTTTTGAATGTGGAAACATTTTGATGCTGTTTTCTACTTGTAAGCTCACTGCATAGAGAAAATGCTTGATTAGATCCACTCCTTGTTTTTAAGGAATATGTGTTTCTTAGAAATATGGGGAGTGTGTTTTGATTGGGCAGCGGCCAGACAACCGTACTGATGGTGTCCACAGATGGTGAGTTCTCTTACCTCACTTGTTTGATTCTATCTCACATTTTCTTCTTTGTTTTAGCCCCTAATTAAATTGAATTTTGACCCTCTTTTATCCTTAAATGATTATGATTTGTGTTAATTGTAGATATTATATGATGTTGGAGGATGAGAAAGAATGTATAAAGCATTGTACACATCAATGCATTGATTGACATGTTAGCTTTATGCACAATATGTTGGACCTTGGATAAAAGTTTGGATCTTACTCTTCTTGGTCATAAAATTGTACAAAAATGCATTTTAACTTTTGAAATTTAGTAATTCTGAGAATTGAATAAGATTAGTTTATTGTATTTTTTTTCCGAGAGCAAAAGAACTTTATTTTAAGTCTAAAAAAGAGAACACCCCCGAAAGGTAGAAACCAACCAGAAAAAACAACAAAACACCCGCAAGAAAAACACAAACACCCACCTGAAAATACATATGCAAAAACTTTTATTTTTAGATCTGAATTTAATCATATACATAAAAATATTTAATCAGGTATTTTTTACTGGATTTAATTTATCTTGTAATTCTTTCAGTTTGTGTAGCGTAAAATGTGTTTCAAACAAAAAAAAGTGTAGCGTATAATGATTAGATGTTTGTGAAAAATTTAAACTCCTTTTTAGTTAAGATTGACTTAAATAAAATCATGAAATAATTATGTAATAGTAGTTTTTTTTTTCGAAAAGAATTATGTAATAGTAGTTGAAAAGGAATTTTTTTTTTTAAAGTTAACAATTAGTAAATGTATTATCACAAATATTTTCATCAATTTTCTTATTAAAAACTATTGTTACACTTTATCTATTAAAGTACACATTGTGATTTTAGATCATTTAACATCAAAAGTTGTTTTTTTCAGAAAACGAAAATATCTTAATGAACTTAAGAAACACCTTGAAAACAACCTTTCTTAGTAGGATTCAAAACAACCATACTCAGTTATCTTGATTCAACTAATACCAAAAGAGCATTTCAAAAAAAAAAAAAAAAAACTAATACCCAAAGAGAGCCCCCCACCCCCCGAATATTACAACTTTTTCCACAAATTTCAAGCAGATTTACTGCCCTCACTTAAGGAAGGGTCATTGAGGTAGAGTATAAGAAATCGCCACTCTTCCTTTTGAAATCAAGGACCTCAAAACTTTCAACCTTTTTTCCACAGTTGGAGCTCTCCACATTAGAGTCTCTTACCTCCTTCGCATTCTTTGAATCCTTCTTCTGAAATATGTGGTACACAATCCAATTTGCCATTTGCATATTGAGTTACAAAGTTGTGTAATCAGATAATACTAATGATAAATAAAAAAAAAAAGAAAAAGCTTAGATTATGATAATATATATTCTACCAACCATACATTATCTCACGTTATTCGATCTATGATTTCTTTACTTTAGATGGGTTAGCTATTAACACAAGGCGGAACTCATGCATCACCCATTTAGTCCTCTTATAACAAGCTGCTTGCACCTCCCAAAAAATTAGGGTGTTCCTCTTCCCAATCACCTCATGGTTTTGAGGGATGAGAACATTTTTCGCTTTCTCCAAAACCTTCCACTGACCACTCCCAGCTGCTCTCATGTCAAGGCCTCCAAGGTCACGTCCCATGGTGTTATAGAAGAAGCACGTGCGCTTATTGAAAATCTTTCCATCTAAAAACATAGGCAACCCCAAATTAAATTCAAGACACCAATTTGGTTAAATTCCCACTTGAAAACAATACATAAACATTTCATTGAACAATGAAAAAATTAGAACTTTCAAGACCCAATGCTCTATGGGTTAGCACTAGGGACAAAAAAGATTAAAGAGTTCATGAAATAATGAAAGGAGAGAGAATTAGAAAAAAAAATTGCACCAACCTTTTCCAGGAAGCCCCCAAGGCTCAATCTGAAACACATCAAAATCTGGTATTATTTGAACAGGAAGAGGTTGAGCAAAGACCCTCCTCTTCAGGTAGAAATTCACAAGAACCTCATCAGTGGGATCAAACGTGTATCCAGGTAGCAACTTAACACTTCCATCCATGTCATATGTTATGAGGCCTTCTTGCATCTCAAAGGATGTCATATGATCAAGTGAAGGAAGGGCTTAGCTTGTCTGAACTATTTGGGTGAATGAATGGACAAACTCATGGTCTTAAGACATCTATTTATAGAGACATGCAGTGTCATCAATGTTGAGGGTTAGGGAAGCGATAGAGAAGCAAGAGAGAGGGAGAAAGAGATGTCCATGCGTCTATAATTTGCATATATCTCCGGGTAGTGTTTTTTGTTTTGTTTTTGCAAATATAGAGTTTAACCTAAAAATTCCATATAGATTACATAAAAACTAGAAAGTAGTCGTGCAATGTACAAATTTAATCTCTTAAAATAACATATTTGAATTATTATTTAATATTATTTATATTAGATATATTTAAAATGATTATAAGAAATTTAATAATAACATTAGTATTTTTTTAGTAATTATTTGAATTATTATTATGATTATTATTAATCACTACAAATATGAAAAGAAAAATTTTAATGACTATAAATACATTTTATATGGAATTTGTACATTAATTACTATTATAAAAATAAAAATGTTAACTGCTATTCATTTCTTTCAAACTTTTATTCAATTTTGATGTGATGAATTGATAAAATATAATTATACATCCATATAACTTTTTTCGTCGAATAACATAAGAATCAAGTTATTACTACTATTATAAAAAGAGAAATTTAATGACTAGACACAAATAATAATCTATTTATATTCATTAAATTTAGTAACAAATAATTTTTTTTGAAGAATAAATTTATTATTACGTAAGCTTACTATCTATTTATAATCATAAAATTTTCATACTAATAATGATATTGTTATTATATTAATTATATGAAAATTTTAAATGAATGTCTAATTATTAATTATTTAATTTAAATTTGTAAAAATATTCTGTATAAATGATATACACCAAATAGACTCTAATTATCAATTCAGGAAAATAAACAATTATTGTTCAATTGTGTAAATAAAAGTAATGACATAACCATTTTTGTGTTTTTTCTGTTGTAGATGACATAACAATTATTGTAGATGTTCTTTCGGTGTGTTTTTTTTTTTTGTCCTTCCATGTGCGCGTTTCTGTTCGGTTTCGTTTCTTTGTTTTTGCAATTTTCTTGTTATTTCCTTCTGATTGTATCTGTTTTTGTTTTGGTACATGGGAAATAAAAGACAGAAAAGACAAAAACCAAAACACAGACAAAACTAACCACACCCCATTAAAGGAATAATCTCAGAAGGTGGGTTTTCTAACGTTGTGAAGTTCCAACGTAGGTTCATCCCCAATTTGGCTAGCGCATCCGCGGGTTTATTCCGCTCCCTAGTGTGATGAAGAATAGACACTTCCCAATCCCGGTGGAGCAAGCTTCTGGCTTCTGTTAAGTATGCAGCACAAGAATATAAATTAAAAAACCCTGAACCAGTTAAAGCCTTCACCACATCCTCACAATCGGAGACACAAATGAGCTTCCTGATTCCTCGCTCCCACACTAGAGACAAGCCTCTAATAACAGCAAGTAACTCGGCGAGG
This sequence comes from Lotus japonicus, assembly GCF_012489685.1. Classification (NCBI taxonomy): domain Eukaryota; kingdom Viridiplantae; phylum Streptophyta; class Magnoliopsida; order Fabales; family Fabaceae; genus Lotus; species Lotus japonicus. Next base: position 60,095,914 of record NC_080041.1, on the reverse strand, counting down.
AAGACCTCTCCAATACCTTCAAAGCTAATAAACCCCAACACCCAAGCACCATGATGGTCTCTCATAAGCCCGTCACAGCTCATGCTAGACGATGATCGATGGAAACTGCCATCAACATGCAGACTGACCCAACCAGATGGAGGAGGAACAAAACGCGAGGACTGCTGAGAGTTCTGCATACCACCCCGCAACCAATCAGGATTCGGTCTGGTACTCACAATCTGACGTTTGACATACTCCAAAGTCCACACCTCATCACCAAGAATCATATTATTTCTCCACCGCCACGCCCACCAAAGAACATGGAGCAAGAATTCTGCATCGGGGTGAATCAGCATGTCTTCGATCCAATGCCACAGATTACTAACAAAGAAACCGGGAGGAAGGGTGCCACCAGTGCTGAGCCAAAGTTCCTTCAAATGTGTGCAATCGCGGAGGCCATGAAGGCCATCCTCTGACACCTGGGAGCACCGAGTGCAAGTTGGGCTCACCGTAAGCTTGCAAGTGAATCGATGCTCATTTACTGAAAGAGAGTTATGGAGACAAAGCCACAAGAGGAACTTGTACTTTTCAGGAATGTGTAGCTTCCACAACTTGCTCCAGATCAGGTTCTCAACACCCTCATGACTTTGATCCCGTAACCAGGAGTAGCTCGAAGCCACAGAATAACACCCATCAGGCCGCTGATTCCATCGCCACGTATCCTGAAACTCCACTCCCGTTGGCCCTGGAAGGGAGTTTAGGTGAGTACGAATATCATTGGGAATGATTGACCAAAGTTTATCCCACTGCCAACCATTATCCCATATATCCTGCACTCGCAAAGTACTATCGCTTATGTGAACAAAAGGAACATGATTGCAAAGTGCTCTCAAGCCTGACCAATTCGTATACCAAAGAGAGGAGTTTCCCTGTTGAAGAAGAAAGGAAAACCCGTCCCGTAATGCATCTCTGGCTCTTATGATACTCCTCCATGCAATGGAAGTAGAGCCTTTAATTTCATAGTCAAAAAAGTTGGTCCCCTTCAAATATATATTCTGGAACTGCTGCACCCAGAGACATGCAGGTTCATTAACCATTTTCCACACCAGCTTGCCAAGGAGGGCAACATTCCCTTTACGCGTCTCACGCGCTCCCAACCCCCCTTTGTTCTTAACGTTAGTAACCTCTCGCCAGTTCACAAGGTGCCGGCCTTTCCGAGATGGGTTAGAGCTCCAAATAAATTTCCTGCTTATCTGATCAATTCGGTTACAAGTATCCGTTGGAAGCCAGACCACTTGCATATCATATATAGGTAGGGAGCTTAACATTGACTTCACTAGACAGACTTTGCCCGCTCTATTTAGCATCTTCATTTTCCAAGAGGAGAGACGTCGCTCAATCCGTTCAAGAACATAGCTAAAATGACGTCGACTGCTACGGTCCTGAGACAGCTTCACCCCCAAAAACTTCCCCAAGTCAGAAGTTCCCCCTATGGAAGTGATAGAGGTAAAAGCTTGGCGCCTAACATGAGAGACCTTTGGGGAACAAAACATCTTAGACTTATCCCTATTAACTCGCAAACCAGAAGCTAAAGCAAAATCTTGGAGCGCCTTGGAGATTACTTGAACCTGAGCGGTCGAGGCATGACCTAAAAGCACTATATCATCTGCAAAAAGAAGATGAGATAAACCCGAGCTATTACGTGCAAGGTGAATAGGTTTCCAAACTCCTTGCTGCACAAGTTCATGAATATGAAGTGACAAGATCTCCATACATAGAAGGAACAGATAAGGAGACATTGGGTCCCCTTGGCGAAGTCCTCTAGATGGAGCAAATCGCTCAAGGCGCGTTCCATTCCAAAGGATGCTAAGCTTAGAATTGGTGACGCACCACATAATAAGCTGAACAATACTAGAGGGGAATCCAAACTGAACCAAAGTGCGGCGTAGAAAATCCCAACTAATATTGTCATAAGCTTTTTCCAAATCTATCTTCATAGCCAAGACCCCATTCTTGTTTTTTGACTTTTTCATAAAATGGAGCACTTCTTGAGCCAGAAGGATATTATCTGCCGAGCATCGTCCTGGGATAAAGCTCCCTTGTAACGGTCCGATCAGTTCTCCAAGAAAAGGTCTCATACGTCCTACAAGCACCTTTGTAAGGATTTTGTAAAGGGAATTGTTATTCAGAACCCCCCCCCCCCACCCCTATTTAGGCCCCCAAAAATATGAGAAATGTCTAAAATACCCTTAATGAAAAAAAAATTGAAAATACCCCTCCCTCCATCCTCACCTTCTTCCTAATGCTTTGTTGAAACCCCCCCCCCCCACACACACCCCTCTCACCACATACACTTTCTTCTTCCAAACCCACTCTCTACTTCCCACATTGTTGCCGGCCACCGCCTCCACCACCCACGCCACCGCCGTCGTCGTCCTCACCCAACACCATCACCAACGTCACCACCGCCGTCGTCGTTGTCAGCCGACTTCTCCTACCTCGTTGCCGTCGTCATCTGTGAAGGTACTGCACTCTAATCCCGATCTAGATCTATTGCACTCTCATTAAGCGTGAGCACCGTACTCTATGTTTGCGTCCGTTTCGAACCCTGTGAGTGCGACAGAGACGCACACTGATAGTGCGTTTATCTGTTATATTTATCCAGACACATTGTTTAACCACGTCTCTGTCGCACTTATAAGATGTGTGTGTGACGCGCTTGCAACGTGCGATTAAAACATTTCTGGCCTGTTACAGAAACAGTAAACAATTTGCATATTTTCTTTTGCATTTCAGGATGAGTCTCCCTGAGTCATATGAAGTGAACATGCCACAAGAAAGGCAACTAGCCAATGTAGAAGATATACATGATGTGCCAATTGCAGCGGACTACACAGAACAATTTACCACAGACAGGGTATTTTCATAACCAATGAGTGAGTTTATGTCAATAAGTTGAATTTATATGTGATGTATATGTGTTAATATTTTGTAGGTTTTTGCTACTCGGGTGGAGCTTTTGGATTGGGCTAAGAATGTAGGAAAGCAACATGGCTTTGTGATCATAATTAGAAGGTTTGATTGTGGGAGCAAGGGCCGTGGGAGTAAAGACAGACAGGAGGCTACTTTGGTGTGTGAGCTGAGCGGAAAGTACAAACAATACAAGCCTGTGTTGGTGCGGAAGGGGACAGGAACCAAGAAATGTGATTGTCCGTTCAGGCTCAAGGCGAGATACACATCAGAAGATGGTTTGTGGAGGTCGTGGTTGGCAGCTACCATACCTGAATCGCATGGCCCTATTCAACAAACTCTCCCGAGAGGCAAACATGCATAAGGTCGATGGAGGAATCATAAATCTCGCTGAAGATTAGTTTCCAAATTTTCATATTAATTGTAATGTATCAATGACAGATTATACTGTAAGAATTAACTTGAAGTTTATTAATGTATCAATGACAGATGTTACATAATCTTAGTTTCTGTTTCTGTTGTGTTAAAGTAGTTTATGTTTCCTGTTGGAGTTCCTGTCTCTGTCAAGTTTCTGCAAAAACTCGCACTACGAAACTGCGTCCACCACACACGCTCAGGGTGCGATGGTAACGCATTTGAAAACAGCGACTCATATCACGCTCTTTGTAACTGCGCGACTAACGCACTTCACTAAGGGCGCATATGTGCCTCTCCTATGTATAGTCAGACACTGGGACATCAACTCTGACCCTAATTAATCGCACCTTCAACATGCGCCTGCAACGCATATTGAAGGAGCGTCTACGTCGCTCAGTGGGCAGGTGCGAGGGAAACGCACTACAAGGGTGTGTTCGAAAGGGGTACTTTCGAGTTTCAAAAATTTCCTTCGATCTAAATAGGGGTGGGGGTCTGAATAACAATTCCCTTTTGTAAATCACCGTTTGTAAATCACCGTGCACAATCTGTACGTTGGCTTTTTGTCCCTTTACTTATAATATATTTGGTTTTTCTAAAAGTAATATGTATTCTAAAGCTTTAAGATATTCCACTTGAATAGATGATGTACTTGTACACCATATGTAATTTATAGATTTTGATTTATTACACCAAGAAAAATAGATTTTGATTTATGACTACATAGTAAAGTTTGTAAATTACATTAAGTTTGTAACAAAATAAGTTACAAACTGTGTATTCACTTAAAATATCTCTATTACAATATATATACCTAAATTCAATAACTTAATGCATTAATACACTACATATTTAGCGATAATAGACCACCTTATTATAAAACACGGTGCTAAACGGACGTTAGTTGAAGATTTTTCTCTACATTTTAATTTTTTTTATATCAAAAAAAATAAATTGCACTTCAAAGAAATGATTAATCCTGAACCTCCTTCACTCAAATCATATTGTGAGAATATATTCAGACTAATTAGTTTTCAATAAATCCGTATTAGGTCAAGTTAGAGTTTTGTAACTATTATTTGAATAAATGATATCACATCATTTTCTAATAATGTGTGGGGATAAAAGTTAACAAGGAATTAATAATTAAAAATTTAGTAAAAGAAAGAAACCAAACTTATTTTAAATAATTTCAATAAGCAAGAAGAAATAATAGCACAATGAAATATTTTTTCAATTACTTTTTTTTTCAAATATTTACTTTAATTTTTTATTTTTTTATAAATAGAAGTTAAATTTAAAAAATAAATTTATAAGTAAGTAATTAATTTTATTTAAATAGTTAAACTACTAAATTAAGGAAAAAATTATTCTCTTATTGTTTTCCAAATACGCGCTACCTAGAAAATGATCCCAGAAAAAATGGATTTTAAAAATAAAATATTTTTACATTAAACAATCAAATAAGTTCGAAATATTTTACTCATTATATTATTATTATTATTTCTAATAATATAAAATTCAACTTTATTTTACACGATTTCTAGACAATTATTTATTACTAATTTTGTTCCATTCAACTATTTATTACTAGTTTTCAGACGGAAGTGTAACGGCATACCAGTTTTGCAACGGAGTGTAAACGTTGAGGATGGTTTTTGCTAATTTTGTAGTTGGGGGACAGTTTTCGCAGGAAGGGCAAAGTTGGGAGACCAAAAGTGCAATTAAGCATTTTTTTCAAAAACGTCAAACTTCATTTTTAAGTCTCTCACCTTGGCTCCTGTCAGAACAATTTTTCCAAAGACAAATATAAGCAAGACTATCTTGGGTTGCTTCACTCAATAGATCAGTTCTGGAAACAACACTGGTTCCTGGAAACTCAATGTCGATGTTATAAAGTTGGGTGACTGCAAGAGAGATTACAATTCCCTTCAATATTCCCCATGTTTGGGTTTATGCTCACCGCTCCCCCCTTTCAACACATTCTCCAGGAACACAACAGTAGAAATGGGAGAGAAAAAGTGATGAAGAGGAAGAGACCAATGAAGGGAATGCGTACCACTGTCGTTCTCATCCATCACGGCTTGGATATGCTTCGATCTGTTTCCATCTGCACCAATCTGCACGATGGCGGTGTGAGAATGAAGTGACGGTGGTGTGGGTGGTAGTGGTGGTGTCACGTGACTCTGGAAGCCAAATCTGATTCCATGCCCCTTTGTCAGCGATTTTGTCAAATCCTGCACAAAGAAGGGAATCAATGGTACTATTTAGGGGTTTTGAGGAAGACTATGGTAAAGGTTAGTGCGATTCTAGTCAAGGAGGGGAGTGATGGATTCAGTGGTTGAGAAATAGAAGTGGTGGGTGCTAGAGCAAGTTCGGTGGAGTAAGAGTGAAGACGATAGTTGAGAGGAGGTGGGTTTGGTGGTTGATGGGTTTCTTGGTAAGAGGAGAAGGCGGTGATGGTGGTTCTAAGGCTAGAATGTCAAGGAAGAGGAGAGTGAATCAATGGTGGTGGTGGTTGTTTGGAGATTGATGATCGAGAAGGTAAAGTGATGAGGTGGTGGTGGTTGATTTGGAGATTGTTGAAGGAGAAGGTGAAGATGGGTGGCAGTCTTCAATGTAGGAGAGGAAGAGAGCTGGTTGAGGGGAGGATGAGCAATGTTGGGAGGGAGGGACCAAACTTGCAACGAGCCAAACATTATTCAATTATAAAATCAAAATTTTATTAAAAAATGTCAAGTCAACTTTCGTTAGTTTTTGGATAAAATCTGGACAGAAAACCATTTCTGCAAACAGAGGCTTTTGTTAGGAACGCGAAATGCAATTAATTTTGATGGGGGACCAAAATCGTGAAAAGAGTATAAGTGAGGGGCCAAATATGCAATTAAGCATATAAAAAAGTCAAAATAAACCTCTCATTTGGTTCTTATAAATAGGATCAGAGGTAGTAGTAATCAGTATTTACATAACTTGACTCTTTTCAAGTAAGAGTTAGATGTAGCCATCTACGAGTCAGCATGCTCTACTCAGTTATGAAGATATACCCCATAAATAAGCTGCGTTCAAAATATTATGTGAAGGGAGAAAAAAAGAAGGATCATAAGTCATAACAGATACCACGTGAAATTACTTCCGTTGACAGATCTTGATTTATGAAACAAGTAATATGAATCTACCCAGAGGCTCAAGGTTGTCTGCACAATTTACATTTGCTGATTTACATGAAGCCAACTATTTCCCATCACATCAAACAAAATGATACATACATGGGAAGACATAACCTGGCGTAATTTAAAGCTTCAACTCAGATCTCGCCTTACCGGTTGGCCTTATTCAGGATGAGAAGTCCAATAAATCAGTCCACTGTACACAATGAAATTTGACTTAGAAATCAAGTAATCAACAAGAAAAAAAAGGTAGGATCGATCATTTTGGAATCGATCACCAAACAAGAAGGGAGTAAGATCTTAACCAATTTAAAGATTGACATAAGCAGTTTGTCCACACAAAAAAAGATTGACATAACCAGAAGTATTAATCCTTTTCAAGCTTTGATGCTTTTTGACACATAATTGATAATTTTGTCAATTACAAAAGCAAGGCATCTGTATAACAACTGGAGGGGAAAAGAAGTTCTCATACAGTAATAACTAATAAGCTTATGTGTGAAGTGATTTGTATCAACATTCATGAGCGCACGAGAGATGAAGTGAGCATAAATGAATCATTAAATGTTCAAACACCACTAACCTGATCAAGACTAAAACACCCTGCAAAACACCTGCAACTCCAGTCCACACTGATGGGGCAGATTTATCAAGTGAATCTTGGATCAGTAGACCCGCTGATCCAGCTAAAGAAACAAAGGATACAACATATGCAATGAAGAGCCACAGCTTCAGTCTGTTAAGAAAAGGAGGTGATCAAAACATATTCCCAACATAAGAGCAAAGAGCCATGTGATTTTACTGCTCAAGGCCTTAAGCTAATGAGAATAAAAAATTCATAGGATTGTTTATCACACATTATTTTACATAGTTGAGTTGAATCAAGGTGCAACATGCACCAATAAGACAGACACACTTCACTTTTCTTCTTCTTACATATTCACATTCCTATATCAAGTAAAGTATTGATGACCGATGAGATACTGAGGTGCATAATTATTTTACAACATATCTGCTATCTCACTGTACAGACTCCTTGTAACATGATTAACATTCATGATTCAATGTTGGCTGTGTAAGGTGGCATGCGATTACATTGGTTATCTATTCTTATTGATGGCTTTGGAGGAAGGTTAACAGTGACGGACACCTATTACCACTAAAAATATTTAATTAGTCATCAGCATTTGAGGTGAACAATAGCACCTTTGAAGTACTCAACATAGCAAATAGAAAAAGAGCCAGATCAATAATTTGTTGACTTAGATTGGCAATATAGCTGGTCATTTAAAACCAGCAAACTCATAGCCTCGTACAGCTGAACATTCAGCAAAGTCTAAGTGATAATACAATTGAAGATCTGTTATTCCCTCCTGAGTTAAGATCCAGCTTATGGTTGTCAAACTTGCAAGTAAACCTGTGCAAGTTACTTCTCTAAGTAGGACTTCAATCACATGTGAATTCATATTAATCTAGACAAAATGAACTCGTAGGAACTAGGTCAAGGTCGCTTGGAATCATGAGTGCACTATCGATTGAGTGAGATAAGGCTTGTCTTCAGCAATATTCCATAATACTTGAAAAGCCTACACAAACGCAACGCTTCTTGCCATCGTAACCTCTAACACTTCAAGTGAAGCCCCTCCTCTCACCATTCTGACAAACCTCGGGTGAGAACTCAGCCACTACCTTCTGCCGCAACATATCCCTATGCTGCTGCCTCTACTTTTAGATGAACCGCGGTATTGAACTCGCAGCCCACTGCCTTTCACTGGGACAGACTTGACTGCCACACACCACAGCACAAAGCCACGTATGTTACTCAGCTTGCTTATTTTATAAAGGTGCTCCCTACAAGGAACAAATCCATCTGATCTTTTTATTGTGTACCAATGTGTTTGTATATGTTAGAATATAATATAAAACCATTAATGTGGCCCTTACCCAACAGCTTAAGCTTTCATAGAATGAGTATCACTTCTTATTGGTAATGGTGTAGTGTTCATAAATTGACTTGCTGCATTGGTGGTAACTTTTGGGATAAGTGGTTACTTGTTATGGTATCAAAGCATCTATGCTTCACGCCAAAGGGCTCTTACGTGAGGGGGCGTGTTAGAATAACATTTGGGAAAAGTGCAAGAGTGTACGTGACAAAACAATATCAGAAGTTTCTTCTTTTATGTTGAAACCAGAGTACCCAACGCTAAATTCTTCACCCCAATATCAGAAAAAACTTCTGAAGTGCCAGCAACTAGGGCGAGAAATTTACTCAATGTTGTCAGCGTTGGGTACTCTGATTGACTGATTTCAATATAAAAGAAAAACTTGATATTGATTTGTCACGTAGGCCTCTTGCACTTTTCCCAAATGTTACCACCAATGTAGCAAGTCAATTTATGAATACTACACCAATGTCAATAAGAAGTGATCCTCGTTCTATGAAAGCTTAAGCTGTTGGGTAAAGGCCACGTTAATGGTTTTATATTATATTCTAACAGTATAATTGCATAAACTGTATACCTCCGTTGCTGTTGTCTTGGACACCAACAAGGTCTATGTTGAAATTTCAAATGACCCACTTGATTTGTGTTTTTTCCATTATTCCATTCATCATTCTCTTACGATTACTTCTTGTGCTTGTCCATAACTATGAGTCTATTATTATGAACTTATGGTTTGGTTATTTTTTAATGATAACCTGAACTATAGCGTTTTACTAATGTGGTTTGCTTTATTGTGACCATAGAATGTTAAATTATTATTATTATTATTATTATTATTATTATTATTATTATTATTACTATCATACGTTTTCTTAAATATTTTTTACTGTAAGTAAATTATAATGAATTTATGAGTAGACACAAGTTTAGGAACACTGGCAGGATGAACAGTGCGCATGAACAGTAGCAGTAGTAGCAGTTAGATTGCCGTTAGAAAATTATTATTTAATTATTAGTTGGGTAGTTTTATTATTACAGCAGTTAGTAACGGTTAGTTTGAATTTAAATTACATAGCAACAGTTATTAGATAGCAGTAGTTATATATTAGGGGTTGGATCTGAACAGAGGGGGATTCAGAAATTCAGTGGTTGTCTAGGGAGAGGCTGGACTCTCGAAAAACTAGAATTGTATATTATCTTTATAATATATTCTGTACCAAATTGATAAGAACCGATTGGAATTACTGAATAATTATACAAGCACTGGTTTTCGAGAGCCAGTCTCTCCTATAGATTCTGGAATTCGAGAGTCCAGTCCCTCTCCTAAAACACACAACTTCTGAATAATCCCAACTATCTTACATAACTCCTATATAATTTAAATTCAAACCATAGCAGTTACCTAACTGTTGTTCAAACCATAGCAGTTACCTAACTGTTGTAATCATAAAACTACCCAACTAATAATTATTAAATAATAACTTCCTAACTGCAACCTAACTGCTACTGTTCATGCGCACTGTTCATCCTATCAAACACTCACGAGTTTAACAACCTAATAGATACATCCAAGGTTGTCAAACTGATACCTAACTTATCCATATACTCGACCAGTAGACTCAAATCATAAACTCGGAAGAGTTCACTCAAATCATAAACATGTAATGGTGGGAAATCATACTCACCAACGGAATTCTAAACATAACATGATTACATAACTAAGCATAAAAATACAACTATATTATGCACAAGGCATTTGACAATCCCTAACATTTCAAAACGTATAAATATAAAGAGTTGAAATAACCATACTAGTAAATGAACCAAAGGCTAAATAACATTGACAATAAAACATTAACAGAAAATCATTTGTCTAAAGGCATAGCCAGTAATGATCCATCCTTTTTTCTACTGAGGATGTCTAAAGGCATTGTGGTGACTATTGACTAGGTCTGATCACAAGCTTATGCAGATGGTAGTGAGAGGGCTTGGTCTAATCATGAGTCCGCCTCTTTGCAGTTTAAGAAATTGTTGCATTCAACATTTCATATGAAAGAACTTGGCCAGCTCATTTACTTCTTGAGCTAAGAAAAACATTGTCAACCTATAGGCATATTTTCAAATCAACATGGATATATCTTCTCATAGAGCTTGGTTTCTTTCCAGCACAACCAACTCCACTACATGCTAACAAGTAATAACATACCAATTGCAACAAACCGAATTTACCATGAATGAACGAAGTAGAGAGATTGGTTGCCACTCCATCCAAGAACCCAACTATCACCCTACCTCAATTCTTGATATCTATTTAAGTTAGAAACATAATCTAAATCATTCATGTGTTTTACCCAGAAACTGAAGTTTTTGGGACAGTTGGTCTGAGTCTTTATGACCAAGTAATCTAGAGTTAGATCCTTGTTCCCCATTATTCTAATAAAAGAAGTTTAAATCATTAAGCACCAGGTAAGTTGGATTTGTCCATTGTCCACGCTTCAAGCTTAATAGACTCTTGCAAGAGGGAGCGTATAAGAAATATAATATAAAATTAATCACGTGTTTTCACACAACAGTTTAAGCTTTTGGGATAGTTGGTTCATAAGAGTTCAGATTGCTATCATCTTCACCAAGTCTTTGACATCAACACCACAATGTCCTAGTTAGTATATTAATGCTTGTGCACTTATCACCATAAATTTGAGGGGGCGGGGCTGCCAATTGAATTGATTGGAATTTGGCAAATTCACCGGATATTTACAACTAGCAAATTCATAATATACTACCGCTGAACGTTTCAAGCCAGCAAAATCTATGCTATTGTACAGCTATAATTTTGTAAATATGTTATTCTCTCCTTAATTAGGATGGCCCAGCTGTATGTGTAAATGTGGCAGTTTAGCTAGTTTATACGGCCGAATGGAGAAAACAAAGTTCTGTCTCCACTTTTTAGAGTTTAGCATAATTTAGCAACGTTCAAAGACTCCGGGTATCACTACTCACTAGTTCTTTAAACTTAAACACATTCCAGTCATACAATGGCATCAACCCTCTTTGCAAAAAAGGAGCTGTTGATAGAGGTATTGTACCCTTCGGGATTTCGGGCGGACCAACCATGATATCAATGATAGGCCCCACGAACATACGAAAGGCGGCCCAATACGTGGAGTTTTGGAAGGTGTGAGGACGCGTCTAACTTACTACGTAAGAGCGCAGACGGTGGGATATCCGGGTTAAGTTCACCTGTTTTGTTATCACTTTGTTACGCTTGTGTTACGTGCAACCACATCCATTCAATGTGCTTAGACATTTAGGGTACTCGACCTACCTATTATATAAAGGAAGGAGGCCGCACATGCTCATCGTAACTCAACTTTTACTTAAATACAACTCTAAGGTTTTGTTTCTTGTCCAACCTACTTAGTCGTTCTTTCGAGATCAGGTACTATGTTCAATCAGGTACTATGTTCAGCAACGGGGAATTTAGAAAATTACTTAAAAAAAACTAATTCAAGAAACTAGTTCATCATATGTAAAGTAAACTAATTCAATGATTCCAATGAACTTTGAAGTTGGTTAAAACAAGACCGAAAAAGCAAGTACCTCCACTCGCCTTCATCGTAGGGAGAGTAATCAATGTCTTCTTTTCTGACGCAATTGAACATCAAAGCCGCAAGAGATGCGAAAATTCCTTATGAAAAAACAACAATCGAAAATCTCAATCACTGTTAATTGAAACCCTAAAAGTGAGAAAAAGCGAGAAAGATGTGAAGATTACCAGGGAGGTAGTGAAGGAAGGGAACGGTGGTTGAACTGCAGACGACGGCGTCAAGCCAGATCCACCAACCGGCGCCGAAGACAGCGCCGGCGACGCCGGGGCCGAAAATTGCCCATAGTTCTAGTAAGTCCATCGTGTCTTCTGTCACACCCTAAACCCAAACAACACAAAAGGCAACTACAAATTTACAACAACCCTTCCCTTCTGTGACTCACATCTATTATTCTGTTGTGTCTACTCATTCAACATTTAAATTGTTTTTTTAGGTCACCATGTTATTTTTGTTAATACTTAAAAAAAAATTTAAACTGTTAATACTTAATATTAATATATACCATATTAATACTCCTTACCAGTGTTATCAGACTCGACCCAGAGATCGACTCGGTCAGGGCACCGGATCGAAGGGTCACTAGTCTGACCACTGGGTCACTAATTGAACCGTTTGACTCGGTAGACAGTAAAAAAAAATAAAAATTTATAATACCATAGCAAAATGTCACAAATACCATAACACAAAAGCAACAAGGAATTTTTTACCACAACAAAATGTCACAACTCACAAATAACTTAAATAAGTTTTAAACAACAACGATTTTACGTTTTAATCACAACAAAAAGCGCATAAACAAGTTTAAAACAAAATTCATTAACTAAGGTCTTGTTACATCATATCATAAGCTAACAAATGCATCCACCTCCTCAACAGTTAAGAATGGTGGTGAGTCCTTCATAACAAAAAAAAAAAAACTTATTTTGTTAAAATATGAAAGGTTTTACTACCACACAAAAATTACAATTAAGTTAAAATATCATTAAAAAAACATAAGTTCTATACTTTAATCATAATAAAAAGTGCACAACAAATTTATTTTAAATTATTGTCAAATATGATATATATTAAAATAAAGGCTAAAAAGCACTTTTGACCCTTGATGTTTTAAGTTTGTGCAAATTCTGCCCCTACTATATTTTTGTTGATGTTTTTACCCCTTATGCTTTCAAACAGTGCATCATCTACCCCTCCACCAGTCAAACGTTAAAAAACATGCATTTAACCAGTTCAATTACATGCATAATTGATATATTCATCAAGCAAATTTAATTTATATCATTTCCTTGATCATCATCAACTTCATATACTCTTCTTCATCTCTCTAATCCACTCAGGAACCTCTCAAGAGAAAGCTTGACTGACGGAGGGGTAGACAGTGAACTGTTTGAAAACATGAGGGGTAGAAACGTCGACAAAAATAGAGTAGGGGCAGAATTTGCACAAACTTGAAACATCAGGGGCAAAAAATGCTTTTTAGCCTAAAATAAATGACACAAGTAATTATTATCACTTTGGGATTGTGGTTTTAATTATATAATGTGATAAACATTACTTTATAAGGAATTATAGGCTTAAATATGTTGGAGGTCCCTTTAAAATAGAGGTACTTTGGTTTAGGCCCCTACAAAATATTTTTTTTGGGAATACACCCCTATTTGAAAAATAATATGGAGGGATAAGCTCCCCACCGTTACAAGAATTGTTAGTTTTCTAACCTAGGATGACGTGGTAGCCACATCATCAGGCCACATCATCAACGTTGTCAAGTAAGCACATGAGCAAATGTTTAAAATCAAAAAAATTAACCAGGATTCGAACACAGGTCTTGTGGTAAGGTATCTTTAATTTAAGTTGCAGGTCTTGTGTTCGAATCCTGGTTACATATTGATGTGGCTGTCATGTCGTTCTCCGTTAGAAAACTAACGATTCTTGTAACGGTGAGGGCTTATCCCTCCATATTATTTTCCAAATATGGGTGTATTCCCAAAAAAATATTTTGTAGGGGCCTAAACCAAAGTACCCCTATTTTAGAGGGACCTCCAACATATTTAAGCCGGAATTATATAGTGTTATTATTTTGTTTTTTGTTTTATATATATATAATAAATTGCAATGCTACTAGTGTTTTTTTACCTGCGCGATGCATGAGGAATATGTCTATTGTATTTTATACATATATTAATACCTTGATTATTAAAAATATATTAAGCAACGGATGAAATAGAAGAATCAGAAATGCTAAGCAAAGTGGACATAAAGACTTCTCTTCTAAGTCTGATTGAGATCAACAGTAACTGTAACATCCTGACTTGACGACTGGCCTCACGGTAACAACACGAGTCTTTTCAGCGCGCTTTGTCCTAGGCGTAAACGAATAATACTTGCGTCATAAGTTTCATCGATTCGAATCTTGTCCTTAACCTTCTCGTGAAATATCTTCTCCATACATTTATTCCATTCAATAAACGTTTATCCTGTTTTCTTACTTCACGTTACATCGAACTTATTCGTGAATCGAAAATTTCACTAATTTATTCTAAGCTTAAAAACTTGGGTCTCACATTACTACCCTCAAAAAAGAAAGTTTCGTCCTCGAAACTTAGGGCTCAGTAAAAAGCTCCGGATATTATTCCTTGATCTTTTCCTCTAATTCCCATATAGCACAGTCTGTGTCTTTGTTCCAAATAACTTTCACTAACGCCCTGAGCTGAGAAGGGCGAGGATTGATCACCTTCTATGTGGAGGGACGCACCACACCCGAACAAGAGGTATTCCGAGACTGTGTAGGGATGGACTATACAGTTGAGGAGGGCATATATGATTTGATTGTACTACCCATAACAACAAGTTGCAACTTCTTTTCGGGAGCCCAACTCATAAGAACTTCATGGTTAAGTGTGCTAGCCTTGGAGCAATATTATGATGGGTGACCTCCTGGGAAGTTTTCCCGGGAAGCGCGCGAGTGAGGACAAAGTGCGCTGAAAAGACTCGTGTTGTTACCGTGAGGCCAGTCGTCAAGTCAGGATGTTACAGTAACTTGTTTCACATTCTTCGTGAATATGAAGACAATAGCACAATCACAGATATAATGAATTACCAACATATTAATCTTAAAAAAATGAATGTGATAGTAGAACAAATCAGGATTGGGAAAGATAAATCATAAAATATGACACTATTGTGTTTATTCCAAGCCATCCAAGTTTGAGTCAATATTGCAGGGTACCTAGAAAATCAAATAATAACACAACTTAATATCTTTATAATATCATGATAATCAATACTCACTTGGTCATTGTTGTGGTCTTGCTACAAACTCAATCAGGCCACATATCCCCATAGGCCATGACCTGACCACCCACAAACTTCATCAGACACATCAACAGTATCAACGTCATACCATTTTAGTGTTAATTTAAAATGAAAAGTTCATTGGTCGAGCTAAAATTATCAATAAGTTTAAAGAGACACATTTGACTAAAATTATCGAAAATTGAGAAACCTCTTCCTCCACTTCTTTCTTCTTCCATCAGATATAAACATATTTTTTGTTGCTTTCAACTAATACATATTAAATCATCATGCCATATTATGTCTAAAAAAAATCAGCTACAAAGGCAACTTGATGAGCAATATTTTACCCACTTTTCATAGCCTTAATTCGTCATTATTGATGAATATTCGTAATTAATTGACCTTGCTTGACAGAGATTTCTATTATTTGGTCTAATTACGTTATTTATTATTTTCAGATCATATTTGCATATTTGGCAGCAAGGGCATTTTGAGAATTGTTGATTGAAGATAATATTTGTGTTGAAGAGTGAAGATTGTATTTTAGGGTATCTTAGGATTTAATTTCAGAATAAATAATCCTTAGGATTCAAACTGGTTTAAGTTTGTTATTTTAGGATCTTATCTTTAGGATTTATCTTTATCTTTTAGGATTTGATTAGTATTTGATCTCAGCTCTATTTAAGGATTTGTGCTAAGACAAATAATTTACCTTCTACTTTATTATTCTAATGCAATTTCGTTTTTCAGTAATATTAGAGTTCTACTAGGGTTTAAGCTTTTAATCCCTATTCTCTTCTCCAATAATATTGCTGATTTCGCGCATTCCATGGAAGGCTAACTTCCTTGGATCGAATTCCTTTGCAACGTATATCGCGCTCTTGAGTTATAGTCCTTAATGTAGAATTCGTTCTTAATTAATATTCTTCATCTCTACTTCTGCTTTAGGTTTGCTTAATTCTGTAATCTAGAATTAGAAGATGATGCATGACGCTTAGTTCATGTTAGGTCGTAAACGGTTCTTAATCGCTTAGTTTAGGAATCTGTGAATTAGTTATCGCTTAGTTAACTAATTCTCACGAACTAGGTAATTAATAAGAAAGAATTGATCTTTTTATACCAATGATTGAGTACCGATATACTGAACAAAGGAATTCGTCTGTTTTACTTGATTGTGTTAATCTGTTTATTTACTTTTACTTGTCTACTTAAACTGAACCATAAAACCCCCCAGTGTGTGTGCGTTCTTGAATCTTTGTTGAAACGATAATCCTTGGGAAACGACCTAGGAGTCACTTCCTAGTTACTACAGTTTTTCTTAAATCAATTATTTACATCGGGTACGGCCTCGATCACAGTTATCCAACACTTCAAAACTGAGAATTTGTTTCAATTCAGAACAATCTTAAAGAATTCATTCTTGACATTTTTAGACAATTCAATGTCATTACAGGAAGCTCTCCATCTTTGCCAAAATCTAAATCTAAAGGTCATTGTGGCTCATGCTCTTATATCTTCATAAATGAGAGGCCTGCTCTAGCAAAAGAACCTTATGTTTCGAATCAGCAAAGTCATTTTGTATTCATGTTGGCTCATGTTCATTACCTGTGGAAAAGCATCACGCATTTGAACCAAGCTTTGAAGATGGCGGAGAATGAAATGCGAGATTGGTGGGGGTGAACTTTTGGCAACATCGCCGAGCTTCAAGCACATTGAGAAATACGAAAGTTAGGGTTTCTTCTTTTGAAATCTTATCAACCAAAAGTAAAATTTGAATAGAGAGAACATCAAATCTAAGAAAAGAAATGGAAGATGAAGCTCACCAATTTTGCTTATTAAGGAACTGAAGAGTAGTCTAAACTACTATGATCAATTGATCATGTCCATTGTATATATTTTATACTTGGACTACTTTGTTTGAAACATCTATATTGGGAAAGTGATATGAGACATTTGATGTTTACTCTTGTCTGACAATAATAGATAAAGAGAAAATGAAGTTGGGCTTAAATTTGTGTGTTTCACTTAAAGAATTGTAGCGTTTTGGTAAAGGAGTGTGCAACTGCTGGACCATCCTATAGTTACATGGTTGATGTAAGTAAAAGAATTGACCATTGAGTACATAAATGGAGATTTTAATCAACAAAAAACCCGAAGTCGTTTTTATAGAATTGGTGAATGAGGAAAAACATAGAACACCTACTGAAGTTCTAAAGGTAAGTTCCATAGATACAAAAAAAAGAAGTTAGAGTACTCTTTGCATTTTTTTTATTTTTTTTATTTGCAACTCTTAAAACTTAAAAGTAATGGAAGAATCAAAGAATAGAGATTGAGGTGGTCCTTCTCATGAATTAGTAAATGCTTGACTAACTTGACCAAGTTTAACCAGTTCCAGAATTTGGCTGCTTTTAAATTGCTTCTTGATCTTGCTTAAACTAATTCTGAACTGACAACACTATTGATAGCAAAGTTATGCCAAACTTATCATTAGCATTTGTATTTACATATTGACGCTGAAAGCAACTTCCATCAACTCCATATATGATAGAAATTTTTTATGTCTGCATAATATATATAATCAGTAGCTAATTTTACAGAAGAAGGTGGAGAACGTTGCTTTCCAGCAGCCACCTTGGACCAACGCAAAATGCAATTGAAGCAAAACTCATCTCCAATAGGAATGAAAGCATAGCAGCATCAGTAACATGGTTCAGTTAGCTCTAATTGTTTATGAAATTTCAACTAATGAACCCAATAAATCTTCTATTGATATATAAATTCTTCCCAACCAAAAATAACCCGAACAATCAAAAAATTGATGGAATCAATTTCAATTGCTTCGAATTTGATTAAGTCAGTGTTGGAATCAATTTCAATTAGCAAAGAAAAGAAATAAAAAATTGAGAAAGGGAAAAACGTTTTGGGACCCAGGGGATATGATTATATACACATCATAAAGTTTGATAATTATAGATAGAATGGAATAATAAGCAAGTATGAGCAAATATTTTACCTTGTTAAAAACAAGGAACTCGGTTTTGAAGCGGGTTGAAACAAACTCTTGTATTTGTTCATTATCTCCAGGTTCCTGTGCCCGAAACTAATTACATAGGAATGCTAGAATTTCAAGACCTGAATAAACAAGACCACGTTTTTTAGATAGACAAAGAGACCTCACAGTTTTTTAGTAGGGATATATTTTTCTTAGCCATAGCTATAAGAATAGAAAATCATTCTAACAAATATATCAAAAGAGAATGAGGAAAATAATATAATTACTCAACAACATTCATGTCAAACACTTACACAATTACCAATTTACACAATTATCAACACCACATGAAGCAAGTTGCATACTCGAATGATCTTCCTCATTTTTCCTCCATGTCAACCGGTTCACAATAGATGCATATAGGGGAAGAGATGACTGATGCAATATTAGTAAGGAGTAATCTAGGTAAATCTTAGATAATTAAGGCAAATCTTTTAAAATTTTAATATTTTATGAAAAAGTTTCTCATATTTAAAATTACCTTTAAAAAATCGGTTTCAAGATTTGTTATGGAAATAAATTTTAGGTGAAGAAAAAGTTTATTTTTAGAATATTAATTCAATTTTATGTTATTTTTATTGAATTTTCAGACTTTTATTTAATTAAGCATTTTATGAGTTTTTATTGTGATTTGGTAGTTTTTATTAATTAATTTTTATGGTATTTTTATTGAATTTTTAGTTTTTTATTTAATCTAGGTAAATCTTAGATAATTAGGGCAAATCTTTTAAAATTTTAATATTTTATGAAAAAATTTCTCGGATTTAAAATTACCTTTAAAAAATCGTTTTCAAGATTTGTTATGGAAATAAATTTTAGGTAAAGAAAAAGTTTATTTTTTTAGTATTAATTAAAATTAAATTTTATGGTATTTTTCTTGAATTTTCGGATTTTTATTTAATTCATAAATTTTATGTGTTTTTATTGTGACTTATTAGATTTTAATAGTTTTTATTAATTAATTTTTATGGTATTTTTATTGAATTTTTTGGTTTTTTATTTAATCTAGGTAAATCTTAGATAATTATGACAAATCTATTAAAATTTCAATATTTTATGAAAACGTTTCTCATATTTAAACATCAAAAGCTTTCTAAAAATTGAAAGTTATCTAACAAATTGACACGTGGATTTTGCTATCTAACAAATTGGCACGTGAAATTATTTTTATGAGAATTAATCTGGTGCTGTCACGTCAATAAATGAGCTTGATAGAAATTCTTCTTGTCTAATATATATATATATATTGATAACCAAAACACTTCCTAGTCTAGTGGTAAGGCTTCCTGTGTTAAGTTTGTAGGGAATGTGTTCGAATCCGAGCAAAAGTTTCTTTTAATTTTTCCAAAATAAATAAGTGCTGGACAAAAAAAATGGTGACTCGCCGGCTCCATTGAGCGACTCGGACCAATCTGTACCGGTTCAGACTGGTTCAATTGCTTAGCCGATCCATTGAGCGACTCGGACCGGACAGGTGACCGAGTCCCGGTTCAACCAGTCGGACCGGTCAGACCGGTCTAAGTCTGATAACACTGCTCCTTACTAGACATTCAAAAAAATACTCTTATCAGAAATTGGAGAATTGTTTTGGCTTGGAGCCCTGGGGGAGGGGAATCAAACAGCAGATTGGCTTACTAAAGAGGAGGCAAGGACCTATATTCCAGGTATTCATGTAGTGGCTTCACCACCACCGCAGTTAGAGGTCATGCTTTTGCAGGATAGCTTAGGAGTGCCCTAGGTTGTGTTTTAGTTGTTGTTTATTTTCCAAAACACAAAAAAATACTAATACACCATATATACTGGTATTTATTAGTCATGAAAAAAAACTGATATTTATCATTTAATAAAATAAAGAATTTAATTTTTTTTCTTAAGACCTATGATGAATCTAAGACCATTTGAGAAATTTGAATGTGGGATCTTATTCAAACTCATTTTTGACGAGTCTAATCTACTCTAAATGATCTAATTTTTTTAGGTTAACCATCAGTCTCTGTCTTCGTGTCATCGTCTAACCTAGGTCCCTCCCCAGAAAAATTATTGTAAATGGTCCTCATGTTTGAAAGTTATTTGGAGCAGATCCTCGCTCCGACGAGTGCTGAAATGACAAGCTGACTGAATTAATGATGCTGATGTGGATTTAAAAAGTTAAATTACACATCAGAAATTTAAAGCCAATTAACAAAAATAAATCCAATTAACAAAGTCTAACCCTAATTAACAATTCTAACCCTAATTTAATTCTCAAAATCAATTCCCCCAAAATTAACCCCAATTCCCCCTAAATTCCCAATCAAATTAGGGTTCTTCTCCTACTTTACTTCTTCTTCATCACAAATCAAAAACCCAAAACTCTATTTCTAACCCTCTTCTTCATCACAAATCCAATATCGAAACACCCATTGTTTGTGTTCCTCCTAGTACTACTACACACCAAAACACAAACACAAAAACACGGGTAGAGTTTTTCTTCATTCTCACTATGTTTGATTTCTCTTCTTGTCTAAACAAACCCTCAAATGGGCATGAATGGCGGCGAAATCTATGGCAGCAGCATCTTCTACACTTCCCTCCTCCTCCTCATCCTCTCAATCTTCTTCATCTCATCACAGTCTTCTCAGGTCAGATAAACTCCAACTCCATTTTGGGGGCTCTTTTAGACTCACATTACACAAAGCTAGCAGAGCTGGTAAAGAAAGTAATGCTTCTTCAAACCCTTGAAGAAACAATGGGTTCTCACAACATCACCATTTTCGCACAAAAAAACGATGCTCTGGAGCGAGATCTCGACCCTGATTTCAAGCGCTTCTTCCTCGAACCCAGAAATCTTCACTCCCACCTGACATCTCAAATCCCACATCATCCCCACAAGAATCAGTGGATCCTAAAACAAGAAAGGGGAGGCGGTAGGGGGAAGGGTGGTCATTCCCCTTAATCGCTCTTCTTCTCGTTCTTCATCTCCTCCTCGTTTTCTCACTCCACCTCGTCATCGTCGTCGTAGAAGAAGTCGTCATCTAGGGGTCCGACGCGGGTGAGATGAAGAAAGGGGCGGCGACGGGGGGAAGGGTGGTTGGAGTTTCCGGCGAGATCATGACGGGAAAGGAGGGCCCGAAGAGAGGGATCGCAGACGATGAAGGATGTGACATGGGGGTGTCGTTTTGGACGACAGTGCGAAAGGAGAGGGTGAGGAGAGAGGAGTGAGGAGGTTGGAGGAGAATGAAGAGGTGGCTTGTCTGAGGAGGTGTGAAGATGAACACAGGTTGATGATGATTCTGGAGTTATGATGATGATTATAGATTCCTCTTTTTTGGGTTAATTGGGGAATTGAGATAAGTTTGGGGGGAAATTAATTTAGTAGATTAGATTGGGGTTATAATTAGGAATAAGTTAATTTAGTTTTAAAATCTGACTTGTAATTTTTTTTTTAATTTTTTTAATTTTTTTTTTATTTCGCGTCACCTTACTAAACACAATCAACATGCCATTTAAGCACTCGTCGAGGCTCCAGCGAGGATCCGCTCCAAATAATTTTCAAACATAAGGACTATTTACAAAGGCAGAGACTAATATGATGATTAACCTAGATCAGACGGCGACACGAAGATAAGGACTAATATGATGATTAACCCTTTTTTTAAACCATAAATATTGTCACATCTTACACTTTCACTTATTATAGTAATATGCACATCAATATACCAATTGAGAAATAACTATATTTATCTATATTGATTTCCACAATATTATTTAAAACAATATTCATATTTTTAATTAATAATAGAACCCGCTTTAATTCAAAAGTTCAATTCAATGATTATTAGCTATTTAAATCAACTTTACCACTAGTGCCAAAATATTAATTTATATAAGTTTGATAAATTATTTAAACTTCATAGTGTTAATAAACTTGGAAATTCAAACCGAAAAATAAAGTGCATCTTTCTCTTTCATCTTATTTCTATTCATTTTCTCTCCTATCTCTTCAATTTTCTACCACATTCCTATTACATCTCTTATTCTCTCTCTTCTCTTTCTCTGTTTTGCTTGGTGTAAGTTTATGAGGAGTATGAACATAAACTTATACCTTAATTAACAAAGCTTTGACCCAAGCTAAATGTTCCTCACCGTGTCCACAAGAAGCACAGCGGAATAAACTCCATGTAAATTGCATACCCGGTAGTTCCTGAAACTTGAAAGCTTTCTTCAAATGTAGGAAGACTCAACACGTATATCCACACCGAGACCAACCTTTACTATCAACTCTTTATCAATAGAACCATAATTCTAAAGCACTCTAGAATTATAATTTCTTATACTCACAAAACTCCTTTCGTGTCTATGTTGTAGCAAATAAGGAAACTGAAAAGAGATGCATGTGTATCAAAGATAGAGTAAAAGGGGATAAGTCTTTTACTCGCTCTCTACGTTCAAGATACATCAACCACCATGGAGTTGTCTCGTTACCTTTTTATAGATGACTAAATCACCATTTGTGGTGCTTCCTAGATTGCCTCAAAGGGTGCAAAAACACTACCATGTATCACTTCATGAATCAACACATCCACTCTCGTTACTTGTTGTTACAAAGAAATAATTCCAAAATATGCCTTCTTTATCATTTAAATTATTGGTTAAGCGAGGAATTAACATAATATTCCATATTATGGTGTATTTGATCAAATTAATTTCTCTATTTTAATTATCAAATAATATAATTATTTAACAAAGATCAGAACACTCATTTGTGTGTGACTCCGTAAGTTCAATACTAAACTAGTAGTAAATTAATCTAATTAATTTATTAATCAAGGTTGGCGTCTAGCAACACTCCTTAATAACCAAGTAGCATGAAGTAATATATTTTACTTTCAAGAACCACTAGAAGATTAATTAGAAAGTTTCCTTCCATCATTACATCCGTGGCTAACTCTAAAATATGGTTTGTCAAACTTTAACAAGTTGCCTTAATGATTTAGGAAACATCTTTCTTCTTTAATTTTAATACCTTGGTCAATGTCTTTACTAGAGTTCAAACTCATCACCTAGAGTTGGTTTTTTTTTGGATAAGCAAAAATGTATTAATAGGGAGTATAAGGGGTACTCCAAACCCATGTTACAGAGGATTCTAGACAAGGAAAAGAACACAAGACTAGACAAACTAACAGTTCCATCTTGATTAATCATTAATCCGACAAGCATTTAATCATACCCAATATTCATTCAAGTAACATCCTAGGACATTACATGTCCAAAATTAAAGTATAATAAACAACTTGTTAATTGCTATGATAATCTTAGGTTCGAAAAAACTATTTCATTTCTTCTTGACAATTTTCTATTAACAATTAGGTAATTTAACCGTTATGAATTCTCGGTTGGTGGACTGGGCGAGACCCCTGGGGCCCTCGCCCAGGGTCACTAGCCTCAGGGCGACGCGCGAGCCAGGGAGTTGAGCCTTCTCCCGAGAGGCCCAACTTGCCCATTAAGGACGGTTAGGGACACTAGGCCCGACCCCAAGCCTATAAATAGGGGCGGTTACCAATTGTAAGGGACTCGTAGCTCATTTGAGAAATAACAAACTTGAAATTCAGTTACATTCTCTCTCTAAGTGGTTACACTCTCTCTCTCTAGATTCTCACATTGCAATCTTCTCACTCTAGGTACTATACCTTATCTCTATGTTCTTGGCTTGAACAGTTGGGTAAATGCAATGATCATATCCGCATATGCATCATCTATATATGTGACTTAATAAATGAGATCTATTAATATTTATCTCATGTTTTTTAGGGATGACATTTCATTGTTAGGTGTTTAGTTGTTTTGTTATACTAATCACCTTTTCTTGCTCTATACACTTTTGAACTTTGTTCCCAAAACTTTTGCTTAATATATATATATATACTTTCTTAAAAAAAATATCACACACATATTGATCTATCTGAATCATTAATGTCATATTATCAATAATTATATGAACAAGAATAATTTAGATTAATAATTATAAAAAACACACTCTTCTCATTATTATAATATCATAGTCTTTAATTTTTAATCAAGGGCCTTATCATATAATCTATTTAATTAAATAAAAAATATGATAAGAACATTCGTATACAATTACTTCAATTGTTGTTGATGACAGATTGGGTCTTGGGCATACATATTTCCAACACAAGCAACATCAAATTTCAAAAACTTACTTTCATAAACTTACTTGGGTGTCTAACCGAAGATGGATTTCAAGACAAACCAAACGGGCACAAATTGTAAAAAGAAAAAAAACCAGATGCCTAGAATAACATTTTGTTCTGAGCTCAATAAGCCAAACAATATTGGGTTAAATATGTTTTTGTTCCCTATAATTTGAGTGAGTTTTGGTTTTCGTCTCTCGTTGGAAAATCTTCTAGAATTCACCCTTGAACAACAAGAAGGAGATGGAAATCGTCCTCGCCTAAAAAATGAAATCCGGTAACTTGCTAGGTGTACGACGACGCTAACATGGCACGCCGCATGTTTTAATGAGAGACCAAAATCAAATTTTTTCTTTAATTAGGGACCAAACTTAAACTTCACTTATAAAAAGAATTTATTAAAATTTATTGAATTCTTAATCATTCAAATTTATATAAACTACATAATTGTAATTTTTGGAGATAACTACTTGCTTCTTTGAAGCGACTTATATGATTTTAAGAGATGAAATATGCAAAATTGGGTGCTGTTGAATCGTGTTCCTATCTGTTGTTTGAGTGTCCCATGGCTTTGAATGTTTGACGTCAGTGCTACCGTTGCCTAGGCTTGTCCACAAAGTTGCCTATGGATGTCCGTTCTCATCGCTTACAGTTCCAATTTGGGAGCAATAATTCTAAGAATCAAAGCTTATGTTCAATCTGGTTGGATATAATCTGGACCTTGTGGCTCAAGCGAAATGAGCTTGTTTTCCGTCGTGAGGAGATTGATTATTCTACTGTGTTGGAACTGGTGAAGTGGAGATCGTGGCAATGGTGGATGGCATTGATTGGAAACTACAGTTACTCAATGTATGAATGACATTTTGACCCTCTGATTTGTATTCGTGATTGTTAATACTGCAGTGCCTCAAGTGTGCTTCGTGAGAATAGTTATCCGGGTGTGGATTTCCCTGTTGTTGGGTTTGCTGTGTGGTTCATGTGCTGCGGGTTCATTTATGTGCGTATTTGGGTATTCTAGATGTTGGTGATTGTGTGTTAGTAGACTGTTGTGCCCATAACCTTGTACCTTTGTACAATGTTGCAACACTTTTATTTCTGCTTGTTGCTTTGTCTTTTGTTTTTGTTTATTGAACTTCTTGTATTATGGATTGGAGTACCCCTTGTTCTCCAAGTTCTTTAATACAAATTTGACTTATCTAAAAAAAAACTCAAACATGTGACATCGCCAACAATCCCACCGAATGAAGGAAAGATCTAGCACAACGTTTGATGCTGATGAATGTTCAAGTTATAAATTACAAAATTTCTTCCAACAATGCACCTAATTAAGTGGTAAGATCCAGAAGCTTGAGGTGATAGAGCTCAGAATCAAGTGAATTAACATTTAAATTAATAAAAAATTCCTATCCATTAGCAATGTAATCATTCGTTACTACCTAGTTCAATTCAAATGATGATGATCTTATCCTCTCTCACTTTCTCTTTGCTAACGTATTCACATCATTGCTTCACACATAACCATCGCCACGTGTCAAAACCCTGTTCAATCTGCGCCCAATTTATGGCACCACGTGAAGGATTTATCTTTCTTCTGTAAAACCTTCTCTGATTCTATTTTCTTCACTCCCACTACATTGTAGCACCAACAACCCTCTATGTCTTCTTCTTCTCTCTATCTTCCCCCAAAACCATACCCCGATCACTCCCATTTCTGACGATAATGCAAGACGACATTTTCAGAGCATCCTCCTCTGCCACTCGCCGCCGCCTCTACGATCCCGGTCTGGACCGGGGCGCGTCGCATTTCAACACCAGGCCTGAACGACGTCGTACTCCATCCCGCAACTAGAGGTGATTTAGAGTTTTTCGCTCTTTCTTTTTTAGTAACAAACAGACTAAAGAGTGTTAATATGTTCATGTGAATATTGATTTTTGAGATTAAATGAATGGCAATGGCAGGTGGAGCAGCGGGGCATGGCGCCTGAGATGGACTTGAATTCTCGGGTTTCCAACGCACCTATGAAGGTATCATCATATCAGATAAACATTTGATTTTAATCCAATTTTAGTTTAAGAACATTTCTTGATGCTAGTAGATTTTCTTTCATAATGAAGTATGATGCTTGCCTTTTATTTTGACGCTGCCTCTGTATTACTGTTTACATAATGAAGATGCTTGCCTTTTTTATTTCTTGTTTATCCATTAATCAAAAAGCATCGCTTGTTCAATATATGCAAATAATTCGTTTTAACCTTCACATAGGCCAACACCTCCTTGTCTGACTTCATTAGCAGATGCTGAGCATCAGAATCAAACATCAGGAAATTTTCAGTACCAGTTTCATCATCCACTTCAAGTTTAAGCCTATACCTACAAATACACACACGAATAGTGTTTACAACATTTATACAAAAAAAATAACATCTCGTTCTCCATTTACTCACTACCAACCTTGGAATAACAACCATCACATGCTTAAAACATCCATCACAATAGAATAAACCATCATCATATGTTACAGCTTTGTGGCATTTGCACACAAACTACCACCATTAATCATCTTAAACAATTCCAACAACCTTACCAAGCACAGTGAACATCCATCCTAACAACAAATTAATATAATCAAACAAATTTTTCAGCCAAATACATTACAAAAGATAATGACATCTTCTAATATACAAAACCAAATATATATATTACCTCTTCAGATTCATTCAGTCCAGCAATGGATTCTTTTGGATGAGTATTTAAAAGAAATTCCATCAAAGGCACAACAGGTTTAGGAGTATCAATGTGACCAACCGGCTCATTAATTTTGAAATCAATAAGAGAAATTCTGCACAAAAATACATAAAAATAGTGCTACCATTAAACATTACAAAAACATGGATGAAACAGACTACCAAATAAAATTGCAATTTCAAGAATAATCCACATTAAAAAATACAAACTAAATTTACCGATCCATGAATGAAACAGCCCTCCCTAGTCCCCTAGAGCATAAGATTCATGTGATGTACAAGATATGCAATAATGTCATAGCATAAGTATATATGATCAAAAGATATTTCTGCGCATAAAGTTTCCAAAAGGATAACCCAAGCGGTTCAAGGAATTTAGATGTTCACCAAACATGAAGAAAATTGTGATAAACGTTCTGCAGCCACCCTAAAAGATATTGAATAATGAATTAGTTCTAGAAATGTGAAAATCGTCTACCAAAGATGAAAATGATTAATGTAGTGCAGTTCAACCTCAATTTAGTCATTGAGAAAGGCAAAATTGATTGTTATCATTCAAGGATGAAATATGCAATATGTCACATGTTTGAGTGATTTTTGACTTGTTGCATTTCAAGTTTTTAGAGATGAAATATGCAAAATTGGGTGTTGTTGAATCATGTTCCTATCTATTGTTTGCGTGTCCCATGGCTTTGGATGTTTGGCTTTAGTGCTACCGCTGGCTAGGCCTGTCCAAAACGTTTCCTATGGAAGTCCGTTCTCATCTCTTACAGTTTCAATTTGGGAGCAATAATTCTCAGAATCAAAGCTTATGTTCAATCTGGTTGGTTGTAATCTGGACCTTGTGGCTCAAGCGGAATGAACTTGTTTTCCGTCGTGAGGAGATTGATTACTCTACTATGTTGGAGCTGGTGAAGTAGAGATCGTGGCAATGGAGGAAGGCATTGATTGGGAACTACTGTTACTCAATGTATGAATGGAATTCTGACCCTCTGATTTGTATTCGTGATTGTTAATACTGCATTGCCTCAGGTGTGCTTCGTGAGAAGGGTTATCCAGGAGTGGATTTCCCTGTTGTTGGGTTTGTTGTGTGGTTCATGTGCTGCAGGTTCATTTATGTGCGTATTTGGGTATTCTAGATGATGGTGGTTGTGTGTTAGTAGATTGTTACGCACATAACCTCGTTCCTTTGTACAATGTTGCAACACTTTTATTTGTGCTTGTTGCTTTGTCTTTTGTTTTTGTTTTATTTAACTTCTTGTATTATGGATTGGAGTACCCCTTGTTCTCCAAATTCTTTAATACAAATTTGGCTTATCTAAAAAAAAACTCAAACATGTGACATCGCCAACAATCCCACCGAATGTAGGAAAGATCTAGCACAACGTTTGCACATGATGCTCATGAATGTTCAAGTTATGAATTACAAAGATTCCTTCCAACAGTGCCCCTAATTCTTCTAACAATTCTGACCAAGGACTTCAATGCAAAAAGACTCAATAAATATGGACTAAGTTGCAATAAAAGACTAAAAAGGGATTACTATGCAAATGATGACTCTTAATCACTAGAAACACTAAATGCAACTAAAGACTCTATTAAAACAACTAAAAAGATAATAAAACCTAGGAAAAGGATAGCAAAATAATGCTGAAAAAGCCCTATATATTCCTATCATCATTATACAATATCGATGTAAGAGAAAATGGGAAGATCCAGAAACTTGAGGTGATAGAGCTCAGAATCAAGTGAATTAACATTTAAATTAATAAAAAATTCTTATCCAATAGCAATGTAATATTCGTTACTACCTAGTTCAATTCAAATGATGATGATCTTATCCCTCTCTCACTCTCTCTTTGCTAACGTATTCACATCATTGCTTCACACAGAACCATCGCCACGTGTCAAAACCCTGTTTGATCTGCGCCCAATTTTTGGCACCACATGAAGGATTTCTCTTTCTTCTGCAAAACCCTCTATGATTCTATTTTCTTCACTCCCACTACACTGTAGCACCAATAACCCTCTCTGTCTTCTTTTTCTCTCCTTCTCTTCCCCCAAAACCCTACCCTCTGATCACTTCCATTTCTGACGATAATGCAAGACGACATTTTCAGAGCATCCTCCTTTGCCACTCGCTGCCGCCCCTACGGTCCCGGTACGGACCGCCGCGTCGCATTTCAACACCAGACCAGAACGACGTTGTACTCTATCCCGCAACCGCAGGTGATTTAGAGTTTTTCGTTCTTTCTTTTTTAGTAACAAACATACTACAAAGTGTTAATATGTTCATGTGAATATGGAGCGACGGGGCATGGCGCTTGAGATGGACTTGAATTCTCGGATTTCGAACGCACCTACGAAGGTATCATCATGTCAGATAAACATTTGATTTTAATCCAATTTTAGTTCAAGAACATTTCTTGATGCTAGTAGATTTCCTTTCATAATGAAGAATGATGCTTGCCTTTTCATTTTGACTCTGCCTATGTATTACTGTTTACATAATGATGTTTGCCTTTTCATTTCTTGTTTATCCATTAATCAAAAAACATCGCTTGTTCAATATATGCAAATAATTCGTTTTAACCTTCACATATGCCAACACCTCCTCGCATGACTTCTGTGACACCACAAATTTATAGCCAAGGTATTAGATTAAATCAGTAGTTATTCTAGCTAGAAAATCATTGATTTTTATTTTTCTTTTACAAAAGGAAACGAGCATAAGGATGACATTTGTTTATAGTCAACATATATAGTGCAGCATGACACACATATATATTACATACATGTTAGGCTTACATCAACAGTTACAGTACCGATTAAAGACTACACCAAACAGTCATAGCTGCATCATACTACGGTCTTAGCTGCATCATACTAGGGTAGCTAGAGGTTGGTTCTACATTATATTTATACTATAGGGTACATTCCATAACAGCTTTTTGATTTCTAGTAGTCAGGTGGACGACGTCTTAGAGGGACTCAGGTGGTGGTGGATCGATGGGTGGAAAGACGATGGTCAACGTGGTGTCTCCGGTGACCAGAATCGGCTCCGAGAATGAATAAGTTCCAGTGATCCACATCGGTCTGGTGTATAAGGCTACGCTAGCTACTGGGTCTGTAATCAGCTGTCCCGGATCCAACTGGATCGTTACGGCCTGAGGGGATCCGTAAGTGCTCATGTCTAAATTTTATAATTCAAAAACAAGACACACAGAGAAGGAGTGAGTTCATAATATCCATAACAAAATTTCGGAATAATAACAGTAATGAGCATAGTTGAAGTGAAAATGATTTTATGCAAAAAGCATGCATGTGGGCCCAATAATAATTGCTCCATGGAGAGTATCACACTAAAAAGCTCGACACGGGGGGTAAATGTTTTCGTTTGTACCGTCAATCCTAATAATTTGCATTTTGCCAGATTATCATAAAAACATCCTCAACCGATCATGATATGACATAGTGTCTAGTCAGGATACCCTCGGTGGTAAGTATAATGTCACGGCATAGGGAAGCTACTCCTGACCACTTATGAGATTATACACGAGATTGTATCCCCAACGTCTGCGATCAGACCTTACTACCCATTCCCATTCCGAAGAATGAGCTTCTTGTTCTATCAATTCATAAGTTCATGTCATGTATGCATGAAAATTAAAGCAATAATTCTTATATAGCATAATTCAGTCAAACCTTAAGACCCTTATCTCTGTTGTTAACGTTGTCATATTCTTTTAATAGGATTCACTTGCTAATTCATAACCTGAATTTTCAGGTTGGTAGTGTATAACTAGTAAATTATTTAAATACTTAAGAACATCTTTATCCAACAAAACGGGACTAGAGAAAGTCCTAGAGTTTTCTTTCTTAAAATACCCACTCTACTACTAATTATTTAGAATTAGTTTTATACTTATTTCAGCTTGATACAACTTTCTCTTTAAAAATTACACAGTACCCACCCTTAAGTTATTATTTCTTTTCTTTTCATTTGCTACTACCGTTCTCCTCTACCTACAGTGTCATGGCCAGAGCTAGGAAACGTTGATTTAATAACTTGGCTCTTACATAATAAACAAATATCATTTTAACTTATTCACGTTATAGGTAACAGTACTACTTTCTTATTTACGAGTTTTGAATATACATGTAAGGGGTGAATATGTACACATATATAAAAATGAGTTTGTATCTATGAATATAATACTCTATATTTAGTTATCTCAAATATAGTGTGGCAAACTAGAAAATTTAAACGGTTAAAATAGTTCTTGAGCTAGGGAACTCAAGAGAATAAATTAATAAACTCTTACTATAAGAGTTTGTTAATCCCAGCAAGATTCTATTACTACTATTATTCCATAATTTTAAGATAAAAATGAACTTCTCCCCTACGTCTTGTGGCTAGAAATTTAAGGATGTGGTGAATAGTCTTTCCAAGATTTTGATAGTTCTTCTCTCACTTTGCAGAGAATGGTTCTTCCTTTTAATTTAGTGACTAAAAGAATATTAAAAAGTAAAGCAAAAGACATAACTAAATTTGGAATTGTTTCCTTACTTGCAACACAATATTGGATGTACTGTGAAAAAGATACGACTACCCTTTGTACAACTCCCTCTTTCTAAAAGTAACATATAGTGACTTGAAATTTAGTGGTATGCTATTGGTTTGTGTTGTGTGTTTCTCCTATTTGCTATCCTATATATAGTCTCAATTCATGGTAAAAATCTTTGAAAGAATGATAATGGGCCACCTCATCAGATTCACTTAATCTGATTGCTTCACTAAGATGGTGCCATTTGTTCCCTTCTCTTCTGATTGGATTCTCTTCCGGGTAAAAATCTTAGATTTTAATCTCATGCTTCCCATTCAATCCTTACCCAGTAATTATTAGCTTCTAAATCCATCCATTGTATTTCACCATGTGTCTTTTCTACCTGTTACGTGTACTCTTACTACTTTTGTTTATATTTCTTTTCCTTTCTACGTATGCTACCATACCCCTGCCCCCTACGTTCTGTACCTAAATTCCTTGGAATAGATACAATATAGTTTAATTATAATATAATACAGTTACATACCATAGTAATATTGTTATATTACAGTTAAGGAAATTTTGGTACAATTCCAACAACCTTACCAAGCACGGTGAAAATCTCATCCTAACAATAAATTAATATAATCAAACAAATACATTACAAAAGATAATGACATCTAATATACAAAACCAAATATATATTACCTCTTCAGATTATTCAGTCCACCAATGGATTCTTTTGGATGAGTATTCAAAAAATCTTTCATCAAAGGCATAACAGGTTTAGGTGTATCAATGTGACCAACCTGCTCACTAATTTTGAAATCAATAAGAGAAATTCTGAACCAAAATACATAAAAATAGTGCTACCATTAAACATCACAAAAACATGGAAGAAACAGACTACCAAATAAAATTGCAATTTCAAGAATAATCCACATTCAAAAATACAAATTAAACTTACTGATCCATGAATGAAACAACACTCCATAATCCCATAGAGCATAGGATTCATGCTATGTACAAGATATGCAATTATGTTAGAGCATAAATAGATATGATCAAAAGATATTTCTGCGCATAAAGTGTCCAAAAGGATAACCCAAGCGGTTCAAGCAATTTAGATGTTCACAAAACATGAAGAAAATAGAGATAAACGTTCCGAAGCCACCCTAAAAGATATTGGATAATGATTTTAGTTTTAGAAATGTGAAAATCGTCTATCAAAGATGAAAATGATTAATGTAGTCTACTTCAACCTCAATTTAGTCATTGAGAAAGGAAAAATTGATTGTTATCTTTCAAGGATGATATATGTAATATGTCACATGTTTGAGTGATTTTTGGCTTGATGCATCCTAAGCTTTCAGAGATGAAATATGCAAAATCAAGTGCAGTTGAATCGTGTTCCTATCTGTTGTTTGCATGGCCCATGGCTTTGAATGTTTGGCGTTAATGCTACCGTTGGCTAGGCTTGCCCACAATGTTGCCTATGGATGTCCGTTCTCATCTCTTACAGTTCCAATTTGAGAGCAATAATTCTCAGAATCAAAGCTTATGTTCCATCTAGTTGGTTGTAATCTAGACCTTGTGGCTCAAGCGGAATGAGCTTGTTTTCCGTCGTGAGGAGATTGATTATTCTACTGTGTTGGAGCTGGTGAAGTGGAGATCGTGGCAATGGAGGAAGGCATTGATTGGGAACTACTGTTACTCAATGTATGAATGACATTCTGACCCTCTGACTTGTATTCGTGATTGTTAATACTGCATTGCCTCAGGTGTGCTTCGTGAGGAGGGTTATCCTGGTGTGGATTTCCATATTGTTGGGTGGTTCATGTGTTGTGGGTTCATTTATGTGTGTATTTGGGTATTCTAGATGCTGGTGGTTGTGTGTTAGCAGACTGCTGTGCACATAGCCTTGTTCCTATGTGTAGTGTTGCAACAATTTTATTTCTCCTTGTTGCTTTGTCTTTTTTTTTGTTTTATTGAACTTCTTGCATTATGGGTTTGAGAACCCCTTGTTCTCCAAGTTCTTTAATACAAATTTGGCTTATCTAAAAAAAACTCAAACATGTGACATCGCCAACAACCGAATGAAGGAAAGAACTAGCACAACGTTTATACATAATGCTCATTATTGTTTAGGTTATGAATTACAACAATGCCCCTAATTCCTCTAACAATTCTGACCAATGACTTCAATGCAAAAAGGCTCACTAACTATGGACTAAAATGCAATAAAAGACTCAAAAAGGACTACTATGCAAATGATGACTCTTAATCACTAGAAACACTAGATGCAGATAAAGACTCTATTAAAACAACTAAAAAGATAATAAAACCTATGAAAAAGATAGGAAAATAATGCTGAAAAAGCCCTATAAATTCCTATCTTCATTAGACAATATCGATGTAAGAGAAAATGGCATGATCTAGAAGTTTGAGGTGATAGAGCTCAGAATCAAGTGAATTAACATTTACATGAATCAAAAATTCATATATAGTAGCAATGTAATTATTCGTTACTACCTAGTCTAATTCAAATGATGATGATCCTATCCCTCTCTCACTCTCTCTTTGCTAACGTATTCACATCATTGCTTCACACAGATCAATCGCCACGTGTCAAAACCCTGTTCGATCTGCGCCCAATTTTTGGCACCACATGAAGGAGCTTTCTTCTGCAAAACCCACTCTGATTCTATTTTCTTCACTCCCACTACACTGTAGCACCAATAACCCTCTCTGTCTTCTTCTTCTCTCTCTCTCTCTCTTCCCCCAAAACCCTACCCTCCGATCACTCCCATTTCTGACGATAATGCAAGACGAAATTTTCAGAGCATCCTCCTCTGCCACTCGCCGCCGCCCCTACGCTCCCGGTCTGGACTGCCGCGTCGCATTTCAACACCAGACCTGAATGACGTCGTACTCCATCCTGCAACCAGAGGTGATTTAGAGTTTTTCGCTCTTTCTTTTTTAGTAACAAACAGACTACAAAGTGTTAATATGTTCACGTGAATATTGATTTTTGAGATAAAATGAATGGTAATGGCAGGTGGAGCGACGGGGCATGACGCCTGAGATGGACTTGAATTCTCGGGGTTTCCAACGCACCTATGAAAGTATCATCATATCAGATAAACATTTGATTTTAATCCAATTTTAGTTCAAGAACATTTCTTGATGCTAGTAGATTTTATTTCATAATGAAAAATTATGCTTGCCTTTTCATTTTGATTCTGCCTATGTATTACTGTTTACATAATGAAGATGCTTGACTTTTCATTTCTTGTTAACCCTTAATCAAAAAGCATCACTTGTTCAATATATGCAAATAATTCGTTAACCTTCACATAGGTCAACACATCCTTCTTGTATGACTTCATTAGCAGATGTTGAGCATCGGAATCAAACATCAGGAAATTTTTAGTACCAGTTTCATCAGCCACTTCAAGTTTAAGCCAATACCTACAAATATACACACGAATAGTGTTTA
This sequence comes from Lotus japonicus, assembly GCF_012489685.1. Classification (NCBI taxonomy): domain Eukaryota; kingdom Viridiplantae; phylum Streptophyta; class Magnoliopsida; order Fabales; family Fabaceae; genus Lotus; species Lotus japonicus. Next base: position 60,060,496 of record NC_080041.1, on the reverse strand, counting down.
CAACATTTATTCAAAAAAATAACATCTCATTCTCTATTTACTCACTACCAACCTTGGAATAACATCCATCACATGCTTAAAATATCCACCTGTTTACACTGATTTTTGGTAAACAAACAGAATCCAAAAGCAATTTAAGGACCGGATTCGGAGTCCTTTCTGGGTTCTTTAGTGAAGACGTTTTAAATGTCAAGGTTGGGTTTTTGTGAAGAACGGTATGAACAAAAGGGAAAAAAGAGTAGAGGATCGAAAGGAAAAAGAGGAACAAAAAGTAAAAGGAAATCAAAATGACAAAGGAAATAAAATTGCATTGAAAATTAAAGGTGAGAATCACAGCACACTCTTAGTCTCTTTGTAGCCATATGTCACATGAGACTTGGAGGCATCCATTGAGAGTTTTGAGTAGTTGTGTGAGTCTCAGTAATTTTACAATCAGATTTGCTACTTATAGAATAAGAAATGAAACTGCCACTAGATCCCACGGTAGAGATTAAATCTTAGAAAATAACTCCCTACACTAGAGCCATACACTTGGCATAAGTACAAAAACAATAACTTGCAGCCACTTCCATTTTCCAAGCCACACTCCATGTTGCATCTTCAGTAACTAACTGCCACATTTTCCTCTACTCCACTTTAATAGCCACTGGTAACTTCCACTAGCTTCCATTTTGCTAACTGCCATCTTCAGTTAATCCCATTATTTCTTCAAGTCAGTTACACCTTCATTCCACTTGAACAACCACTTCTATATTTCTGCATTGGGTCGAGGCAGTTGTCGAGCTCTTAGAAATCTTAGTCGAAATACTCTTGGTCGAAGTACAAAAGCTTTGTCGAAATATACTCCAGCTAAATTTGACCACTTTTCACCAACACTGTTTATGCCAAGTTTAAATCCAATCACAAACTCGTTGGCTTAAGATTTCAAGTATACCATGTCCTTCGATTCCCATCTTAATATCATAATGACAACTAAAATCTGGCATCATAAAGCCAAAGCTTATATATCAAAATAAGAAACAAAGAAGTCTAATTTAACAATGAGTTAAATTGACATTGTACAATTGTTTCGAAGTGCTCTATCAAAATATAATTTCGACTAACTCTTGCTAACACCATATATTTCGACCAATATATATTTCACAATAATTTGGCACTAGGCAGAAATTATACTGAAACATGCCATGCATTCATGTACATCATATCTCAATGATTAATTTCCAAACCTGTAAATTTTGGTGTTAACACCACCACAATAGTATAAATCATCATCATATGTTACAACTACGTGGCATTTGCAAGCAAAGAACCACCATTGATCATCTTGAACTATTCCAACCACCTTACCAAGCACGGTGAAAATCTCATCCTAAAAACAAGTTAATATAATCAAACAAATACATTACATCTTCTAATATACAAAACCAAATATTTATTACCTCTTCAGATTCATTCAGTTGAATTTTTTTTGGATGAGTATTCAAAAAGTTTTCCATCAAAGACACAACAGGTTTATGAGTATCAATGTGACCAACCAACTCATTAATTTTGAAATCAATAAGAGAAATTATGAACCAAAATACATAAAAATAGTGTCACCATTAAACATCACAAAAATATGGATGAAACACACTACCAAATAAAATTGCAATTTCAAGAATAATCCACATTCAAAAATACAAATTAAACTTACCAATCCATGAATGAAACAACACTCCCTAATCCCCTAGAGCATAAGATTCATGTAATGTACAAGATATGCAATCATGTCAGAGCATAAGTAGGTATGATCAAAATATATATCTGCGCATAAAGTGTCCAAAAGGATAACCCAAGCGATTTAAGCAATTTAGATGTTCACAAAACATGAAGAAAATTGAGATAAACGTTCTGAAGCCACCCTAAAAGATATTGGATGATGATTTTAGTTCTAGAAATGTGAAAATCGTCTATCAAAGATGAAACTGATTAATGTAGTCCACTTCAACCTCAATTTAGTCATTGAGAAAGGCAAAATTGATTGTTATCTTTCAAGGATGAAATATGAAATATGTCACATGTTTGAGTGATTTTTGACTTGTTGAATTTTAAGTTTTCAGAGATGAAATATGCAAAATTGTGTGCTGCTGAATCGTGTTCCTATCTGTTGTTTGCGTGTCCCATTGCTTTGGATGTTTGGTGCAGTGCTACCGTTGGCTAGGCCTGTCCACAACGTTGCCTATGGATGTCTGTTCTCATCTCTTATAGTTCCAATTTGGGAGCAATAATTCTCAGAATCAAAGCTTATGTTCAATCTGGTTGGCTGTAATTTGGACCTTGTGGCTCAAGCGGAATGAGGTTGTTTTCCGTCATGAGGAGATTGATTATTCTAATGTGTTGGAGCTGGTGAAGGGGAGATCGTGGCAATGGAGGAAGGCATTGATTGGGAATTACTGTTACTCAATGTATGAATTACATTCTGACTCTCTGACTTGTATTCGTGATTGTTAATACTGCATTGCCTCAGGTGTGTTTCGTGAGGAGGGTTATTCGGGTGTGGATTTCCCTGTTGTTGGGTTTGCTGTGTGGTTCATGTGCTGCGGGTTCATTTATGTGCGTATTTGGGTATTCTAGATGCTGGTGGTTGTGTGTTAGTAGACTATTGTTCACCTAGCCTTGTTCCTCTGTACAATGTTGCATCAATTTTATTTTTGCTTGTTGCTTTGTCTTTTGTTTTTGTTTTATTGAACACTTCTTGTATTATGGGTTGAAGTACCCCCCTTGTTCTCCAAGTTCTTTACTACAAATTTCGCTTATCTAAAAAAAAAACTCAAACATGTGACATTGTCAACAATCCCACTGAATGAAGGAAATTAGGAAAGATCTAGCACAACTTTGCAGTTTGAAGAGAATGTTGTGGTCATACATATATCTGTTGCATGGATCAAGGTTTCAAATTGTGATCCGCAAATGCAATTGTGACGGCAACGTAACTAACTGCAAACCCAATCCCTTTTTAAACCTAGGGGGAGATGACACAACATTTCAATATGATACGATTGCACCTATTAATACAATAACAAGTATAATTTTTTTCTTAAACTAAACAATCACAATAGTTCGACCACATCATAAAGAAGTGAATCTTTGATGAACTAATTGGAGTGAATCTTGATATAGATTTTTCTCTATCATTGCATCCGTGTGAATTTATAATAAAAGATTCCATTAAAGTTAGCGTTTTCGATTTGGATTCCCCCATAAACAAATCACTTTTTCCTGATTTTCTATTTTTATGATTTTGTTTTAAATAAAATTACGAAATCAGAGCTAAATTGTACTGTCGGAAATTTTTGTTAGAAAAATGTCACGTTCTCGCTCCCATAGCTATTTGGTTGACACAGTAGGTAGCGGGTGAGGTGCACGTTTGCACCCATCAATATCATGCTTGCCACGTGTCCACGGATTTGTGGAACACGAATGGTAGCGTATAGCGTGACAACACCGTAGCATTACCCACGTTATAAAAATATCTTCCAAAGTGAACCACTGCCTGCAAAAAACGCCAATTTTCTCTCTCTCCTCTGTTTTTTTTTTATTCTCCTTCTCTCTCCTCTCTCTCTCTCTCTCTCTCTCCGTGTTTCTCTCTCTAGCCCCTCTTTGAAAACGAAATCGAACTGCAATTTTTGCGTCTCTAACAAAACGGATCCCAAACAATAAACTGAACCCTAACCCTAGAAAACGGGGCTTATCCTCTTCTTCTTCTTCTTCGTTCCTTCATTTCTCTCTCTCCGTTTTCGATTGGGTTCGTTCCTCACTTTCTCTCCACTGGTGCATGCGTTAGGGTTTCGAATTTGATGATGGAATGCTCTCGTTATTGTGTTTGTGGTTGTTGCCGGCGATGACCGAGGACCGATGTTACCGGAGGAAGACCATGGCGGGGGAAGAGGACGACGTTGTTGCCGCTGAGAGGCCGTTACCGGCGCGGCGGCCGGAGATTCATGACGGCGGCGGAGGCTCCGCCGCGTTGAGGATGGATTATTTTTCGCAGGCGAGGAAAGCGCTTAGCGAGCGGTCGCCTTTTGATTTGCCCGGGGAACCGTCAACTTCTGCGGTGGTTACTCTGCCGAGTGGGCTGGCGAGTTTGCTGAACCGTCATGGTGATAGCCGGAGGCGGCACAAGAAGTCTCAGTCTGGTGGCGGTGAGAAGAAGAAGAAGAAGTCGTCTAGGGCGAACGACAAGTCGCGAGTTCGCAACATTTGGGTGGAGACTGAGGAGTATTTCAGGGACCTTACATTGGCTGATATTGATACATTGGTTGAGTTATCTTCGTGTTCTAGTTTAGCTTCTCGTGAGTGTTTCACTATTCCGCGTTTGGGTGGTGCTAAGAGGTTCAATGTGGTTAGTACTAGTTGTGTGGATGAAAAGAACCCTGCTCCAACGGGATTCAATATAGTTAGTTGTGAGGAAGGTAAGAAGGATGGCGAAGAATTGAAAAATGAGGACGGTTTGTTGGGAGTTGAGTCGATTGACAATGTCGTTGCTGCTGAGACCGCTTTGCCTCAGGATGACAAGAATGGAAATGCTTCTGATTCTTGTGTTAGTTTAGAGTGGTTTTTAGGTTGCAGGAATAAGGTTTCTTCAACTACTGAGCGCCCTCGCAAGAGAAGGAAGCTTTTGGGTGGTGATGCTGGTTTGGAGAGAGTTTTGATGACTAGTCCATCTGATGGGAACCAGCCATTTTGTCATTATTGTGGCAAGGGGGACATTGGCACTGGCAGAGAGTCTCACAGGTTAATCGTCTGCGCTTCTTGTAAAGTTGCAGTTCATCGAAAGTGCTATGGTGTGCAAGATGAAGATGTAGATGAGTCTTGGTTGTGCTCTTGGTGTAAGCAAAAGGGTGATGTTGGTGACTCCGTGAATCCTTGTGTTCTTTGCCCAAAGAAGGGAGGCGCTTTAAAACCACTTAATAGCAGCGGGGAAGGTGATGGGTCTACCCAGTTTGTGCACTTGTTTTGTTGTCTGTGGATGCCCGAGGTCTATGTAGATGATTTGAAGAAGATGGAACCTGTTATGAATGTGGGAAGCGTCAAAAAAACCCGGAGTAAATTAGTATGTAATGTTTGCAAAATGAAGTGTGGCACATGTGTTCGATGTAATCATGGTACGTTTTGTTGCATTTTTTACTAAGCAAATTTCATTTCACGCCAGTGTTGTAGTGTTTCAAAGCTATAGCTGCTTGTGCTTAGGCCTCTGATGTGATTTCATGCCGCAATATATCTTCTGCTCTTCGATTGTATGTTTCTTACTTGCAGGTGATAAGGTGGTTGGCTTACTTTTTGCTAAGATGATTTGTGTAATAAACTTAGGTGTAGGGAAAGTTGTGCCCAATATACCCTGTGATCAATGTGTGATCATCCTTATGTGTTGTATGATGATTTCTCAATTTTGTGAATGAGTTATCTGTACGAAATATTGCTGCTCATTAAATACTGGCTTCCTGAAATATAATCTTGTGCTGAACAAGCATTCAAACATATGATGAAAAAGCTCAGATTGTTTGTTTCTAGACGTGTAAAATTATTCCTGGTAAAGTGAACTTGAGAGAATATTAGTATTCCCATGTTTGGTACAAGCTTTGAAAAAATATTGCCGGTCTTTATTGATTCCTATAAAAGTGAACTACATATTTTTGTTTCCTTTCCCATTATGAGGGGTGGATGCCTTAGCTTACAATGGAAGCTATTTTTCTACTCACAACCTTAAAACCATAACTTCCCATCTTACCAGTCTGATCCTATGCTTCAAAGCACTAAGTGTCTTTTGCTGTTTCTCTTTTTAACTACCCAGCATGCTAAATCAGAGTAGGTATGCAGGGGGTTTAAGTCTTTCTGTTAATGTTGGCTATTGACGGCCTACCAGTCATTTTGTGAGCTAGAACTTTTTATGATGAAGGTTGAAGGGGGACATTACAGAAATTGTGATGTGTCTGTTATATAACAAATTGTAAAGACATTGCATGTTTCTTTCTTTAAAATGTCAAGTTCTCCACAGACTCTTCTTCCCCATTTTTTTTATACTTTTGGCCTGGCGGGCCTGCTATTCTGTGGCAGGATATCATACATATCATTTTGCAATTGCTGATGAGGAAGATTGAAAGGATAGTTCTATTTTGATTCGAATTGTTTATTGAGTCTCAATCATTGCATTTGTGACAGCAAACCTGTACAAAAATCAGGTGATATACTAAACCATGGGAGCCAACTTGTGCAGTTCTTGAAAGATGGGTGTTTCGGCCTTGAAATGATTATATTAACTAGGGTTGTTAATAGCGCGGCACTATGGCGGTGGGGTGAAGTAGAGTAGTGACCGTCCGCGACAGGATGTCAAGTAGCGAAGCAATTTTCTGTAGCGGCTGTTGCGAACGCGATCGCGACCTGATTAGCATGAATCATGGTGCAATTGTGCCGCTATTTTGTTGCTTTACTGAAAAACCCCATTTACCCTTAAAATATTGTACTAATCGGGCAATATTTTAAGGGTAGACATGGAATTTCGCTTGGGAAAAATTTAGGATGCCCCTAATTGTGCCTTCTGTCTCTCGGATACTTTGACGTCTGCCCATGCCCCCCATCTCCTTTCTTCCTGCAACTAAGTTTGCGTGTGACCTTTCGGCGACACCTCTCCATCCCCAAAAACCTTGTTTTGTTTTAGCATCCCTGAGCTTGCTATTCTTCTCTGTTTTGTCCCTGTGGCCTGCTCTGTTTTAATTCTTTTTTGCCAGTCTCGTTTCTATTTTTGTTCTCTTTTAGTCTTTGTCTCTCTAAAGTGTATCTCTTTTATCCCAGCAGCCTCTATCTATTTTATTTATCACAACAGCCTCTGTTAGTTTCTGTTGTAGTCCTTTATTTTGAGTTATCTCTTTTATCCCATTCCCAGCAACCTCATCTCTCTTATGAATATCATGAATCTTGAGTACTTTTTATTGTTTTTAAGCATTTATGTGTATAGTATAAAATCAGCGTAGCGGCCATCCTGCTATATGCTATATGCAGGCCGCTACACTCTGCTATCTGGGGTTGGCAACGTTAACTGACAATTGTTTTATAAGTAGATCAGTTGAGAGATTGGATTTGATTTGCGATTTAGTCTTTTCAAGTAAGATTTCCTGAACAGTGAATATGAATATGCAGTCCTTAATTTTTTCTTTTCATGTTTATTTCAAGCTGTCATTGATTGATTAAGATTTTGTGATAATATGTACTGTATCTACTCTCTTAATGTGTTTCTTGTGTAAGTAGTAAATATTACTTGTATTTTGAAATATGCATTCGTAACTATCTTCAGCTCTTAAATTCTTTTAGCTTGTAACCCTGCCTTCTTTGGTGTTTTTAGGAGCCTGCAGAACATCTTTCCATCCTCTATGTGCAAGGGAAGCTAGACAGAGAATGGAGGTTTGGGCAAAGTATGGTAATGACAATGTGAGTGATCTGTATTTTTCAGAACTAAATCCCCAGTTTTCCATTCCAGGGGAAGGGTAGAATACGAATGGAACGAGATGTTGAATATTAATATCAGAAGTGCTTCAATTGTATCGTTGCCAGAGTTGATTGTCATGTGCCTTTTTTATGTTATTATTTTTCAGGTTGAGTTGCGGGCATTTTGCTTGAAACACTCAAATCTACAAGAGGATAGAAGTATCTTGCCACTGGGAGGCCGCTCTATTGCAGCTGGCGGTGACTTTTCAGAAGCCAATGACCTTCCAGTATCACTGCCAGTGAGCAGTGAACACAATGTGAAAATTGTTTGTGATAATGGAGGGTTAGTGTCTAATAGTATTCCAGACAAGTTGAACCATAATGGTGTACCGCCTGATGATGGTGCTTTTCCACAACATGATATTGGAGTTACAGGGAAAACTAATGAGCATGTTGATGGATCTGACTCCCTCAGTTTTGTCCTTGTTTTGAAGAAGGTATTCTATTCTGCATGAAGTATATAAATCGTATTGAGGATGCATGAAATTATTATTTTGTAAGCAATTGATTGATTATTCTCTGCTAATTTTAAGCTGACATTCTTTCTTTGGCAGTTGATAGATAGAGGAAAAGTTGACGTAAAAGATGTAGCCTTGGAGATTGGCATTTCATCAGATGCATTGGCTGCAAATATCAATGTAAGTCAAATTTTATCTTGTTCACTTGAAAAATTACTACTCTAATTTATAGTATTTCTTATTTTATGTCTCAAACTATATATCCTTGCAGGAAGCATGTATGGACCCTGATGTGCAACACAAGATAGTCAATTGGCTAAAAGCCCATGTACATACTAGTGCATTTCAGAAAGGTTTAAAATTCAAATTGAAACCAGCCAATGCATTCAACGATGAAAATGCAGCCCAAGATGGTTCTGATACTTTACCAATATCAGATTCAGGTTTACTGGATCCAGTTGCTGTTAAGTCAGTGCCACCAAGGAGAAGAACTACCAGTAATATTAGGGTTTTGAATGATGATAAAGTAATATGTTCATCTGAGGGAGTTGCTAGTGAGAATGGGATGCCAATTGATAAGTTCGGAGTAGGTCATCCTGACAGTGAAAATCCAGGAAGTTCCAATGAAGAATCCATTCATGATGCCACTGGAATGGTAATTTTTAGGACCTGTGTGATTTGAGAAAACATTTTTTGCATTAGTTTATAGATAAGAAATAAAGGAAAACATGGTGACATTTTTGTAATTATTAGCGCAAACAAGAATTAAGAATAGAAAACATTTTCTCAATTTAAATGGTCCTTTAACTTCTAGAATTTGTTTTCCTTTGACTCCTTGAGCAATGGAATATTGTTCTGATACATAATTCTGTATAGTTTAGATAGGGCTTTTGAATGGTTTCCATTTCTTTTCGGTCAATCTTGAACCACATGGGTCATTCTGTTTTCTTTCTTTCCTACCTTCTGAACTTTGTAGCCCCCTCTTTCAAGATGTTATATAAATTTTTGTGTGGATTGTTTAATCACACAAATATAGTTTATTACAAATTTACAATTTAATGATGAGCAGCTTCTTTCATTCTGTTTTTTTTCTTCTTACTTGCCTAGTGCGATACTTGCAGGGTGGTTACTTTTTGTTCTTTTTTCTGCTAGGATTTCTTCAGTCTTTAGAAATCCCAACAGTATTTGAACTTAGCAGTCCAGATTTAGAAATTTTAATATTGGTTTGACAGTATTTGTGATTCTTTTGGTGACTAAGAGGCGTCTGCTTTTTAGTATGTCTTTACATTTTCATAGGCTTCCTTGTGGCATCTGCTACATGTAATCCTGAAGTTGATAAAGAAATAATTTTGTTCACTTTGTTTTTTTTTTATTCAATGCAGAATACAACCAAGTCTGAGGATACTTTTCAAGAAGTTCAAGGTATGGCTTCATCTTCATGGCTTGCAATTTCTTTCAAAATTCCTTTACCCCCCTTCCATTCAATTTTCCCTATAAGGAAGAACATGGTTTCATGTATGGTTGCATGCTAAATTTTTTAAGGATTTTGATTCTTTTAACCGCCAATGTTTCTGAGCTACCTCTATGTCTATGAGCATATATGGCATCTTTTATTTCTACAATGAGTTAATTGTTAATTTGTTTTATCTCTTGCAGTTTTTTAATAATCTTTTGCTACATTATGCAGTCAATCTTGATGAACACTTCAAATCCAGCTTGTCTGGTTGTTTTTCAGAAGAAAAGTCTACTGTCTGCTTGCAGAATGCCTTGATGATTTCTGATCAGCACTGTCCTGGACATTCTGCATCAGAACCACCTGATTCTGGTTTCATGTGAGCTTTTTAAAGTAGTTATTTTTGTTATTTGCAGCATGTATTGCTTTGTCTCTTATTGCATCAACTATCAGTATTAGGGATGACAACTGGTAGTGTCTGGGAAGGGTGCTGGGTACTATAGCACCCGTCCCCATTATCACAGTAAAAAAAAAAAACCATACCTGCTGCCATATTCGCATTATAAAAAAGCACACATACCCCCGCCGCCATAATTATATGGATATCAACTTTAGTAGAACCCTTACCCGTTTAGTGCTTATGCTGGAACCATACTCTGTATCTTAACTATCTTGAATATGATCTCATATTTGAATATTAAAAAATCAAGATCACGATCTTGACAACATTGCTGGTATTTGTTTGACAAATTAGAAAAACATGAATGTTATTGAAATTATAACACAGAATTTTTTTGAAAAATATAAGTAATGATTAAAAGTACGACATATAACTTGAATGAATTTTTTTTCAAATATCATCTTTTTGTTGATTATAAAAAATATTACAAACGTAACCGTTAGAAAACTGTTCATAAAAACTGTTGAACCCTAATTATATAATTGAGAAATATATAGGACAGGTATGGATAGGATTGGATACTATAATACCTGTACCTGCACTCATACCCGCAAAATTGTGTGGGTAATTATTATGTGAGTGACTTAGGTTCGCAGTCTCCTTTAAAGTCAATTTTCATTTTATGAAATGCAGAAAGATCGAAGCAATGTCTAGTTACATTCACCCGCAGATCAACAAGAAATTGCTGCGGGTTCGTGATGGGTTGCCCTTGGAGGATGTTGTAGGTGAGATATTTAAATATCTTTTATCAGGTGTTTGGTATAATTATTATACTTCCCGGATTATGTTTAAATCTGGTCATGCAAATACATGAGTATGGGATGTAATAAACATTTCCAGCTATCACAGTATAATATGTTAGAACCCTCATTGGGATGTTATTCATACCCATATTACTTATATAATGTAATTAGGTCTCTTTTTGGGAAATTATAATTACCTGTCACCTAATGGCTCTTTAGTGTTTGCTTTATTTCTCTTTGGTGTTAGCTAATAATTCCTGATTCAACAGGTTCAAGTGACAAGGGAAATTCTTCTTTCATAGAATCCTCTGGTGCTAGTGGCTGCTCAAGTAGCCAAGATCTCGAATTAACTTGTAGTGACAAATCCGAGCCTGATCGAGTAAAGATGGACCAGTTGGCTAGGGATGAAAAAGTGGGACTTTGGGATTTTTCTCCAGAAGATGAATTGGAGGGGGAACTTATATATTTTCAGCATAAATTGTTGCAAAATGCAGTTGCAAAAAAGAGGCTTACTGGTGTGTCTTTCCTCTTTTTACTGAATTCACATTAAATATATATATTTTAAAAAAGTTAATATGAACTATGTAGTTATCAAGATTCAATGCCATTTTTAGTCCACTCCACATTCAAATTCAGTGCTAAATGAACATTTTTTTCTGGTAAAATTTAGAGCAAAATTTAATTGTGCTTGATTTTGTATTTGCAGATAACTTGATCTACAATGTTGCTAAAAGTCTGCCACAGGATATTGATAATGCACATCAGCAAAGATGGGATGCTGTTACTGTTAATCAATATCTACGTGATCTTCGGGAGGCAAAAAAGCAGGGAAGGAAAGAAAAGAGGCACAAGGAGGCACAGGCCGTATTGGCTGCTGCAACTGCTGCTGCAGCAGCATCTTCCAGAGTCTCTTCTTTCCGAAAAGACACCTTAGATGAAGCCGTTCAACATGAGGTCATATGTCTTTTTCTTTTCTCTATTTATTTAATGGTAAACTAACTGTACTGACAATAGAATATAATCTTTTCCAGAATCTCATAAAGTTGGATACTTCAAGTGGGCGGACTGGTGCTTGTTCGCAGCCAATGCCACGAGCAAAAGAGACACTTTCAAGAGTAGCTGTGACAAGAACTTCATCTGATAAATATTCAGATTTTTGCCCACCAACCTCAGACTTTTCTAAGGAGCAACGTAAATCATGTGATATCTGCAGATTATGTGAGACTATGTTAAAACATATCCTAGTCTGCTCTGGTTGTAAGGTTTGAAGCCTTTGTCCCTTCTCTTGTTCTATCTGACTGATTTATGTCCCTCATTAATTTTTTTACTGTTTCAGGTTGCAGTGCACTTGGATTGCTATCGTAGTGTGGAAGGAACAATGGGTCCTTGGTACTGTGAATTATGTGAAGAGTTATCATCTAGAAGTTCCGGGGGATCTGCTATAAATTTCTGGGAGAAGCCTTATTTTGTCGCAGAATGTGCTCTATGTGGAGGTACTTCTGGTGCCTTTAGGAAGTCTTCGGATGGTCAATGGGTTCATGCCTTCTGTGCTGAGGTTATTTATTCTCATTTGATTTCTTTGGGAGTGATCTTGTCATCCTTTAATACCCAAGTTTACTTAAGTGTTAACTTCCTGATATTTGCAACATGCACTAGTGGGTGTTTGAGTCTACATTCAAAAGAGGACAAATAGATGCTGTTGGAGGACTGGTATGTGCATTGGTTGAACAGATGTATCTTGTTTTGTCCACCCTCTTCTCTCTTTCTTGTTTAGTTCATAAGGGAGTATTTAGTTATCTTGTCTAACACTTATCCTATTGTTGAATACCAGGAGACTGTGCCAAAAGGCGTCGATATGTGTTGTATCTGCCGCCGGAAGCATGGTGTATGCATGAAGGTAATTGTAAAATTAGAGATTATTTTCCTCTTCTACCCTTTATTTCAATGAGCAGGCTTTCAGAAGTAACTTTCCTAATTTCCAAGCAAATGTTAACTTGATGAATGCAGTGTTGCTTTGGCCATTGTCAGACCACATTCCATCCATCCTGTGCTAGAAGTGCTGGTTTGTTCATGAATGTGAGGACTGTTGGTGGCAAGCTGCAACACAAAACTTATTGTGAAAAGCATAGTTTGGAGCAGAAGGCAAAGGTTTGATTTTGTCTTTTTCAGTAAATGTCCTCATTGCTGGCCTGACATAAATGTTATTTAAAGTTTGTATTCCTCATTTGCTCAGGCTGAAAGTCAAAAACATGGAATAGAGGAATTAAAAAGTCTCAAGCATATTAGGGTGAGACTTCCTCTCCACTTTTTTCTCCTTGATTTCTTAATTTTTTGGTGGCTTGGTAATATGATATGTCATCAGTGGAAAATGGTATAGGTTTTAGTAGCAGACGTTCAGTGAAAATATGGAGCCGCCTTTTGTTGGATATAGAATTTGCATTGATCTTATTTTTGGATTGCAAGTCTCTGTAAAACTATGATTCCATAGTGGTGATTTTTTTATATCTTTTAATCTGAATCAAATCAAGTAATGAGATTGGTGAGTTTTTTCTTGGTGAGGGAATTGAAAGGTTTATAGAGTCCAAGTATAAAAAGGGAATTTTGTTCTAAAGTCCCTGTCATGCGGAAGGGTTGAGGTGAGCCCATTATGGGCTTATTATACACAGCCTTGACTCCACTAGTAGAACATGTGAGCTTCTAGTCACACAAAGTATATAGAATACTTTTTGGGGGCTTGGGGAGGAGAAGGATTGGTGATCTGGAAGTGATAACAGGATGAAATAGCAGGTGCCTGTTGCACACTCAAATCTTGAACTGTTACGATAGGGCTACCGGTTTTGCTAGGTTAAATTTAGTCGTCTTGATCCTCACTCGTTTGCATATGGCAGGCTAATGCGCTTTTTTCTATTTCAATAAAAAAAAATTAAAACTCAACATAACTACTCACGAAGCATAACCTTTGTTTTCAAGTTAAAAGTTACACGCACATACATAAAGGATTGTTTCTATGCATGTACTTCAAGTAACAGTTGTTTGCCTTGTATGGAGTAGTTATTAAATTATGTAATAGTAGCACTGAGTTGCAAAAGATGTGCCTTATTATTTTTACCAAATAATTTGATTCCCCTCTAAATTCTTTTGAAACAGGTTGAACTTGAGAGATTACGTCTCCTTTGCGAAAGAATTGTCAGACGTGAAAAAACTAAGGTAAATATGTGGAACCTCTGTTGCAAGAACTATGGGGATTTCTTAAAACTTGGGAGAGATGGGTTGTCAAGGCCCAAGTTGTTCTCCACCATTTGGCACTATACTGTTGATGAAATTTATTTTATGTAATTTATAGTGATATATAGAATCTATTTTGCATTGAATCATCTCGTGTCCAGATTTTGTTACACTTGGTTTTCATGCACAGTCATTCTGGTGGTTAACTTCTGGTATTGTGGACATTTACAGCGGGAATTGGTTCTATGCTCACATAAAATACTTGCCTTTCGAAGAGATGAGGCTGCTAGGTCAGTGCTGGTTCGTGGTCCTTTCGTCCTTCCAGATGGTAGTTCTGAATCAGCTACGACATCCCTTAAAGCAAACACAGAGGGATACAGATCGTGTAGTGAAGCACTCCAAAGATCAGATGACATAACTGTTGACAGCTCAGTTTCTGCTAAGCATCGTGTCAGAGTTGCCGTATCCATGGACACAGACCCAAAATTGGATGATGATTGCTCAACCTCTCAGAGTCGCTATAACCACCACAAGATTCCAGAGAGGATGCAATTTGCGGGCAAACAGATTCCTCATAGAGCTTCTGCTACATCACGGAATATTTCAGATGAGGGTGGATGGATACCCCCCAAATCTAGAAAGGTTTGCAAATTGCAATAACTCTCATTTAGATGTTTCTCAATTACATTTTAATCACTTATTTGCACTTAAAAGTATGTAGTAAATAGGTGGGTGAATTCTGAATTTACTGGGACATGCCCTGATGTTTTATGTTTTTTTTGCAAATTACAGTCTTCTGAGACATTTGGAAAAGAGATTATTATGACCTCAGATGAAGCTTCTATGAAGAACTCAAGGCTACCTAAAGGATATGCATATGTTCCTGCTGATTGCCTGTCAAATGACAAGCAGTCTAAAGAGGATACATATGCTGATGAACCAGTGGATCATGACAGATAGATGTTGGCTCCCATCCTGGTTTTTCTATTTTGCCGTCGAGGCTGAAATCCACAACATCCGATGCCATGCCATTTTTGCAAGTGGAGTTATTTTGGAATGGCGAAATATTGAGACTGGGCTTCTGGTCCCTGTCTCATTGCAGAACGTTACATTCAGCTCTGTCGAGGGTAAGTTTTGTTAGCGTTGTTGTACATTCGTTATTTGAGTAAAAGCTGTACAGTGGATGAGCATTTACTTGTATTGGAAAGAGTATGATGTATACATTTCGTGGAAGGGCGAAAGAAGCATTTCCTTCATATAGCCACCATAAAAGGGAAGATAAGGAAATAACCAGAGTTTTATGTAAAGCTAATGTACATAATAATGACAGGCGTGTTAGTTCTGAAAGGGATCCATCGTGCTTGGCATCAGATTCACCGAGCATATAAATTGTTGTAAACTTCCACCTCCTTCGAAATTTCTTATACTGCATTTCAATTGAGTATAAACGCTGATTGTCATTTGTAGTCATTGTAACTGCCAAATCCCATAATTTGTCAATGTAGTTAACGATTACTGAGATCTATTTCATTTTTCATTGCTGATAACACTTGCACTTTTTCCGAACAAGATACCTTACATAGGAGTTCTGACACGAATAAGTAGTTTGTGGATTATATGCGAAAATATAAAAAGTCTTGCGTGGGTTTAATGATTGTTTGTTGATTATGACTTCTCACGACATCAAGGTAATAAAAGTGTGCTGCTTTTTTGTTGGGGATTGTAGAGTTCGAACCCTGCAAGTTCGAACCTTGCACCTCAAGTTTGTCAGTTTTAGACTTGGCTTTTCACATGAGGAACGTGAGGGGGCAGCAGAAGTGAACTGGTTGAATGATTACGAAAAGGAAGAGAGAATTGATTAGATGGATGGCAAAGAGAGAAGCTTTAACTTGGGAGGATTTTATCTTCTCTTTTTTCTTTTTGGTAGAAATTATAGGCATTCTTTGCTGGAGATGGGTAGGACTATCTTGGCATATTTAGGACTCGAACTCGATACCACTAATCACTAATCAGGCTGAAACAATCTCTATGTGCTTAGTTAGTAGTTGGGAGGATTCATCTAATTGGTGATCTAGTTTGAATTTTTAAATTGTACAGAAAATGGATAAGAGTCAATTAAAACAACAAAGCACTTTCTCGGACTTAATGGATATACACTCTTAATGAAAAACAAATTTACATTGACAACCAATTAAGTTATTTCTCACTTCTTTCAATCTACTTAAGTTATTTCTTCTCTATTTTTTATCTCTCTCTTCTCAAGCAAACAAAGTGTTAGGGATTAAATTTGATGAAGTTTAGAACCGTAGGTTGTCAAATGTCAATCCTCCCGTCTGTACTTTGTTTGGAGTTTTGAGACTGCGATATTTAATTTAATTTTTTGCAATTGATACCATAACTTCGCATGCCGTCATGTTTCTGTCTACGTGTTTTTGGATTAGAACGTCAACCCATTGCATAATTGGGAGATATTTAATTATAGACTTAATTGCATTTTTGGTCCCCCAACTATTGTCTTCCTGCGAAAATCGTCCTCAAACTTCAAAGTTAGCAAAAAAATGTCCTCCAACTATACATGTTGTTGCACTTTTGGTCTGCCGTTTGCCTTCCGTGAGAAAACTAACGTGAGAAGCTGATGTGGCTCCCTCACGTGTGTCTCACGTGACTTTCTTCAGAGAGCTTGATGACTGGACAAGTCACATATTTCTCACGTGACTCTAAAAGCGAGTAATCAGGTCTAATTAGGGTTTGCAATTTCATAACCGTTGGAGCCTTTTATAGTCACATGAGAAACATGTGACTTGTCCAGTCATCAAGCTCTCTGAAGAAAGTCATGTGAGACACGTGTGAGGGAGGCACATCAGCTTCTCATGTTAGTTTTCTCACGGAAGGCAAACGGCAGACTAAAAGTGCAACGACATGTATAGTTGGAGGACGTTTTTTTGCTAATTTTAAAGTTTAGGAACGATTTTCGCAGGAAGACAATATTTGGGGACCAAAAGTGCAATTAAACCTTAATTATATTGTGATGAACTACACTGCTAAAAGCAAAAGCCATGATTCAATTATCGTCTTGTGACGTTCAAAAATAATAATTTATCGTCTTGTGTAAATTAAGGTAGTTAGTCTGCAACGTTTCTAAATATATACAAGTTTATCCCCCAATTGAATTTTGTTTTCCACAACTGGTCATGATTGTCCGTTAAAAAACTGTTTAAACTATGGCATGATTTTGTTGACTTGAGCAAGTCTTGGGGTGATTATCCAACTTTTCTCACCAGCTTCACAAATCATTAATTTTATCATTTCGCTTTCACGACATGTAGTGCTGACATCCCTAGTTCAATATCAGCTCACCACAACAGGTCTTTTAAGTTTTGAACCCAAATATTATGTTGTTCCCTAAGTCAAGAACTCAGGTGGTCAAGATAGCTAGGTGATTCAAGTTTCATGTGCAAGATTTTCTTTTGTCGAGATCACATGGGGGTAATATGAGTCCGTATTAAAAATTTAAACATCATAATTTATAACACATAAGATAAAAGAAATTAAAGACGAATGGTTCATATATATATAGGATTATAGTTGTATGAATTCATGACACCAACAATTTAAGAGAGAATAATAACACATCTTCAGTATCCATTGTAACTTTGGCTTGATATTGGAAGCATTTGATCTATTTGGATGCCTTAGTTTGTAAGATACGATCTTCCTTCCATTTTTCTTCAATTTTGATGGGATTAAAGATAATAGTTTCATCATCATGTAACTCAAGCCCAAATTTATAGGGAAATTGGGAAGATGACTTAGCCTTTCATATACGGTTATAATTGTTCATACATATTATCCATATATGAGGAGTCACAATGTTTTCAAATCATACCCTTTCATGGTAAAGTTTAAATGGTTCATATCCATCAAGATTCCATTCATCCATATGCTACACTATTCAAGTATACCTATCATGTGATTTCCAATATCTATTGATATAAGATGAATATTCTCGGAGACATTAAGATATTCAACCAATGTTTTATAAAAAGGCCCTATAACATTCAAGTTATCAATTTCTCTATAGACAAACATGTGTTCAGTTGTCCTTTGAAAATACCGCGTAACCTTATTAGCAGCAAGCAACCCATATGAGCATGCCTAGGCTCAGATAAAAACTTACCCACAACATCCTCAATGAAGGAAAAATCAGGTCTTGTACATACTTGAGCATACATCAAGCTACCTACTGCACTAGAATAAGGAACATTTGACATTGCACTATTTTCAATTTCATTTTTTTGGGCATTGCTGTTTACCTAGTTTATCCAATTTAGCAACTGAAGTGTCTCCGGGTTTACAATTTTTCATATTAAACTTTTTTCAAGACTTGACAAATATAATTCCTCTTAGATAAACCTAATAGTTTCTAATTTCTATCTCTGTGGATCGATGTCAATGCCCAAGACAAATAAGGCTTCTCCAAGATCCTTCATATCAAAGGAAGTGGACAAGGCTTTCTTGGTCTCTAAAAGTAACTCGGTGTTATTGCTATAAAGTAAGAGCTTATGGAGTACGTGGTTGAGTTGTCTTAGAATGTGAATCCGAGGAGAATTTGAAGGACAATTTGATTATCTAACTTGGGGAACTTAGCTTCGCTAATCAAAAGTTGCGAAGGATTTTTGAGTGTTATTTATACTCCTTAATTGAGTGCCACGATTTATTCATGGATCACTTTGGGAGTGTCAAAAAGAGGGGGAACATCGTGATGCCATATGTGCTAAGCTATTGTGAGGGGATTTTGGTTGGCAGATGATGGTTTTGTAGACGATTGAATCTCCTCATGGTTGCTTGGACTTTGTGGTGGACATAGGCAAACTCACTCAGAGGTCATTGATTTGTTGTTTGCGTGGCCAGGCGTACTCGGTGGTGAGGGACGAATTCTGACTATTGGAACGATTATATTTTGACGTGAATATGCAGTTTCCTTTTCTAATTTCTTAAGCTTGTCACTGTTACAAAGTCATTTTTCATATGTAATTTTCAAAACTATATTTTGCTAATTCAAGCGGTTTTGCAGGGTTTGAGGTTTCTTTCGCAGGGAAATTGGCGTAAAGCTATTTGTGGTGTGGATTGTCTAGCTTTAGTCCAGGCCCTTAGAAAGAAGAGTTATTTTTTTTTTGATAAGCAATCACTTTATTAAAGCACAAGTAGTGCTAAAAAGGAACAGATACAAAAAGAACGGGAAAAAAGAAAAGAAAAGGAAATTCAATGAGCAGGCTCATGAAAGTTCAAGTAAGGAGAGTGAAGAGAACCCATTTAATGACCAATTTGTTCCAAACATGCTCTAGGCTCCAGGGACCATTCAAAGAACGAGCTGTGAAAATCCTTTTCCAAGGAAGAAAGCCATTTCCAAGACTTCCATTTGATAGTATCCAAGGCATTGTTCCAATCCAGCACCTCATTTTTGAAAATCTTCAAATTTCTCCACTGCCAGAGGGACCAAACAGCAGCACTCCAAACCGTCCACCAAGCAAATTTCTGTTTCTGATTCCAACATCTAAAAGGGTGCTGAAAGAAGTGAGCTCTGATTTCATTGGGTAGAACGGTACACTCACCCAGCCATTTGTATAACTGACACCAAATGTTGTAAGCAAAACGACAAGAGAGTAGGAGATGCTCAATGGATTCAGGTTCAGCCAAACAGAATGGGCACAAAACCTCATTTTCATAGCATAGCACCTTCCTGGAGAATAAGTTCTTTCTAGTCGGAATTCGATCCCACAAAACACGCCAGACAAAAGCCTTGATATTTGAAGGTACCACCATCTTCCAGATTGAAACAAAAGCCACATCTGAAACGATAAAACCGTTACCTGTGATGATAGAGTAAGCCGACTTGACAGTAAATCCTGCAACTATATCTGGTTTCCAAATCCATCGATCCGGGACACCTCTCCTTATCTGAATTGCACTCGCATCGGTCAAGAGGGTTCCCACCCAAACCCGCTCTCTGTCATTAAGATCCCTTCGCCATGAAAGATTCCAAACCCAATTTTCCTGCTGCCATACCCCCATATCCATGATCCGCGCATTCTGCTGGGTAGATAAGCGAAAAAGACGGGGAAATTTAGAGGCTAGAGTCACAGAGCCCGTCCATCCATCATGCCAAAAACTCGTTCCATTCCCTTCACCTACTAAACGAGGGATCGCATCGGTTAACCAATCGCCGTTTGGAGCATCAAAACACAGCGATTGAACATCTCTCCACCAAGGTGAGGCGTGCCTAGATACTGGAGGGAGGGGTCTACCAAACCTTAATTTGTATTTAGCATGAATTATCCTGGCCCATAAACTACTGCAATCAGAATGCAAACGCCAACGCCACTTGCTGAGCAGTGCAATATTGAATGCACCCCAATCCTTGATTCCGAGGCCTCCAAGAGCTTTTGGCTTACAAACCACTTCCCACTTAACCCACGATATTTTCCTGCTTTGTTCGTCGATACCACCCCACAAAAACTGTCGCATAATAGAGATACAGGTCTTTCGAACACTAACTGGCATCTTGAAAACAGACAAATAGTATAACGGAATAGAGGAGAGAGTGCTATTGATCAAACAAACACGACCTCCAAACGAGAGACTCTTCCTTCTCCACGTTGAAAGCCTCTTGCGAAGCTTGGAAAGGATTGGATCCCAGAAAATTTTCCTGCGAGGGTTACCACTGATCTGGACTCCAAGATAACAGAAAGGAGGGGAAGCCAACTTACAGTTCAAAATTCTGGAAAGCACTTGCAATTCTCTACCAACCAATGAAACACCAATCAAACTACTCTTGTGAAAATTGACCTTTAGACCCGAGGCCAACTCAAAACAGTGCAGAATGCTTTTCAAAGTAAAAGCGTTCCTCCTTGAGGCTTCTCCCAAAAACAAAGTGTCATCCGCAAATTGGAGAATAGACACGTCCACCACTCCATCCCCCTGAAAACTATACCCTTTAAATTCTTGAAGTTGGATGGCTTGCCTCATTAAGCCATTTAGCCCTTGCGCCACGATTAGGAACAAAAACGGAGCAATTGGGTCTCCTTGACGGATTCCTTTTCCCATGGAAAACTCATCCCCTGGGCTTCCATTAATGAGAACGGAGATCTTCGCGGATTCAATACAGCCTTTAATCCAAGCAATCCACCTACCATTGAAATTCATACGGCGCATCATATAGTAAAGAAAGTCCCATTGCACTGAATCGTACGCCTTCTCGAAGTCAACTTTGAAGGCCATTGATTTCTGTTTCCTACTCTTAGCATCATGTAACCACTCATTAGCTACCACGATGCTATCCAAAGCTCCTCTTCCCTCAAGGAAGGCACTCTGACACTCATCAATAACTCTTGGCAGTACCTTCTTAATGCGGTTAGTAAGTACCTTCGAAACAATTTTATATGCGCAGCCGATCAGGGAGATTGGGCGGTAGTCTTGTAAGCCTTGAGGGCAAGCCTTCTTTGGGATGAGGGTGATGAAGGATGAATTGCACCCTTTAGGCCAATAACCTTGACGATGGAAATCATTCAAAAGGTTCTGAATATCTGCAGCCATCAGATGCCAGAATTGTTTTATGAATCGGAAGTTCATTCCGTCGGGGCCAGGGCTTTTGTCACTTCCACACTGCCATACAGCTTCCCTTACTTCCATAGGGTCAAATTCTGCAATCAGAGATGTATTATCAGCAGCTGAAATCTGTCTAAATGGAACACCATCAAGACTCAGCGATAGTCGATCCCCGCGACTGAATTTCCCCTCAAAAATCCTTAGCACCGTTCTTGACTAGTACAGGGTCGTTAATCCAGACACCATCAATTTCCATGCCCAAAACTGAGTTTGCATTTCTTCTCCAATTCATAAACGAATGGAAGAACTTAGTATTTGAATCACCTTCCCTAATCCAGTTGCATCGTGATTTTTGCTGCAAAAGAGACTCATTTGATTTTGCCAAACGCCAATACTCTGCTTGCCAAGTCCGACGCTGATTTTGTTCCTCCATGCTTAGCCCAACTTCCTCAAGTTTTTCATCAAGGCTCTGAATCTTTCTCAGAATCTCCTTGCTGTTTCTCTGTATGTCACCAAAAACTTCACTATTCCATGTTCTTAGGCAGGCCTTGATCCTCTTGAGCTTTTCCTTTAGCACAAAAGCTCCAGTACCTGAAAAGCAGAAACTTTCCCACTCTTTTGAAACAAATTTTGCAAACCTGGGATCAGAGAACCAACAATTAAGGACCTTAAAAGGTTTCGGACCCCAGTTCAAATTAGACGTATGGAAAAGAACTGGACAGTGGTCAGAGAAGTCCCGTGATAGAACCCGTTGTTCACCAATAGCACAGGAAGAGGCCCAATCACTGGATACAAAGAACCTATCAAGTC
Source organism: Lotus japonicus (assembly GCF_012489685.1). Lineage (NCBI taxonomy): Eukaryota > Viridiplantae > Streptophyta > Magnoliopsida > Fabales > Fabaceae > Lotus > Lotus japonicus. Next base: position 60,038,224 of record NC_080041.1, on the reverse strand, counting down.
TGCTAGCAGCTTGGCCATTCGGACGAAACCAGGTGAACAATTTCCCTGCCACAGGTGGTTCAAGAAGCTGATTATTTGCAATGAAAATATTAAAATCTTCCATATCTCTTCTACCTGTAGAAAGACTTGATGCCACTCCTCTCCTTTCCTCTACAGTACGAATTGAATTGAAATCCCCTGCAATACAAAAATAAGTAAGACCAGCATTGGAAATAAAAACTTCAATTGCCTCCCAGAGTTCACGTTTTCCTTGAGCCGAGCAGGGAGCATACACATTTATAATTCCACAGAGTCCATTGAGATCATCCCATTGACCCCTAACAGCAAGGAAACCTTCCCCAACATGGGAGTCCAACAAGGTAAATTTGTTCGATTGCCATATAGTAATTAAACCACCAGAACTGTTAGCAGAGGGTTTAAAAACCCATTCATAGTCAGCAGCTCCCCAAAGGCTTCGACAGAGGCGTAAATCTACCAATTCACACTTGGATTCCTGAATCAAGAGCATCTCGATCCTCTCCTTCCTTACAAGTTCTCTAATAGCACGGAGCTTTACGCAGCTCCCTAACCCCCTCGAGTTGTAGCTGAGTATAATCATCGATCAACCTCAATATTTTCACCTGCATTTCCACGGCCAGAAGGGTGAACCATTCCCATATCTCTATGTTCCAAGGCTGCCAATTGGCTTACGACTTCTTCTTCATCACCGTCAAATCGCAAACCTAGGGATTTACCGAGCTCCCAAGCCTGTCTTGCTTCCTCAGCTATATTTCGAATCCACGATGGATGTCCCGCAACACCATCCTCCGGGCGAGACATGGAGCAACTAAGGGAGTGGATCACGTGCCTGATTCGTCGTCTTTGAGTGGGTGCTTGTGAACCCGGAGCTTCCATACTTGGCATCCCCTCAAAAGTGTCCCTCACAACTTCACCATCCTCTGCCGCGCCCTGAACAGAGGAGGTATCAACAAGGGGAACTTGCAGATTATCCGGATTAGAGGGGTTAGAAGAGGAGAAAGCAAGAGGGGTTAGTGCTTCGGTGCCCCCGCATCCTGGAAATTGTTCCAGAGGGACTGAATTGGGTACAAGGAGACCATTCGGATCCTGATCCAAAATGTTTGATAAGCCGGGGCAACCCGGCCCAAAACCAGGAGGGTAAGGTAAAGATCCAATTGAATCCGAATCCTGGTATCGTTGGACCCCGTCAGCATATGAGACGTTTCCCTTGTCACGTGCCTCATTTTGAATAACAGTCTCATCATTGCAGCCGTTTCCAGATGCCTCAATTCCGGATCCCAACGAACTGTCATTCAAATTATTCCAATTATCCACGTGCTCCATCAATGCTTCCCCGGCAGAATTTACCGGCACCATCGCCGGCGATTGTCGAATGGAATTTCTAGCCACCGCTAACGGCGAACCAGGATTACCCTCTTCTTCACCTTAATCCTCCAGATCTTCTGTCGCTTTAACATTTTCAGACCCATCAAAAGACCAAACTGTCGATTCACTTCCATCGTTTTCTGAATCTGCATGAGAGCAATTGCATGGCTGATGCAACTGAGGCATTTCCTCAACAATTCGAATTCCATAAGTGATCTTGTTAATTGTCATATCCCACACGTCACTAAATGTCCCCATTCTTGTAGTACGAATTTTCATACGGGCAAACTCTACCCTGTCCATCTCTGAAGTTGCAGCGTCTAGCTCAAGTACCTCCCCTAAAGGGGAAATCAGCTTGTCAAACGACCTTCTCTTCCAAAGATGCAATGGAATGCCATAGCACCGAATCCAGACCACACGTGATTGCATCACTATTGAGGGACTCCAAGGGTTTATGGATTCAAAAATATTAGCCAACCAATCCTCTGAACCCTTAACAATGTCGTCCCAACACACACCTGGATCACTTGAGAGGAGGACCAAATCATCCCCCATATAGCGAGCTCGAACAGAATGGAAGCCACCAACCAGTAAAGTTTCCTGGATGTTTTGGCTCATCTCTGTCTGTTTCAGTCGCCCAACCCAACTCTTTGCCAGCCATTCATCAACTGTATCATCCACCGGCAGATGGCCTATAGCCTCCGTCTGTTTCCCAGATCCACCAGGAGGAATTTCTGACCGGGTTCGACCATTTGCCACAGCATCCGCATAAGACTTTTGCGTACTGATCCCGTGGTTGCTATGGGACAAGTTTGTGTTTCTTGGTGAATCGGTCCTTGAGACTTCATTTGCTGCCCTAGGTTTTGCAGAAGCCTTCCCTTGAGATCTTGGATAGCCAATGAACCTGGGAAGGTTGACAAACAATTTCGTGCTTCCAATGAAGATCTGATCGAGTCTTCTACCAAACCCACTAGGATCATGGACATCAAAGAATCTGACGAAACCGAACCTCTGCCCATTCCTGTCTGTTTTAGTTGGAATAAAAACCTCCTGAACTCTCCCCCAGTAAGAAAATACCCCCCACATGTTCTTGGCTTTGAAGTCATCCGGAAAATTTGTAAAAAAATATGAGGTGACCTCGTTAGAATTCACCCTTTTGTTGAACGCTTTTTTCCGGCCACCATTCACCCTTGTCCAGCCATCCTCTCCCCCCATTCCTCTTTTTTTTGTCAGCTTTCAATTGAGTTATGATTATCATCAGTATGATAGCTACTTAAATGGATATTCAGCTTATGTTATCTCGCAACTGGGATATTCACATTTGCCATGTGTCTCGGGATGGTAATGAGCCAGCTGATTGTCTCGCAAGAATTGGTGCTAGATTGCAGTGTGATGTCGTTGTTCTGGAAGACCCTCCTCTTGAGGTCTTGCCTCTCTTGTTGAGGGATTTAGATCCGGTGTAGTTTCGTTGTTTAATTTTCCTATGTACCAATAAAAAAACCCATGTTTGATTTTTATAAGTTTTTTAAAGAATGTTTATTTACAAAACAGAATTGCCTATTTATGAATAGTAATAATGTTTCAATTTTTCGTGATTACTTTCCAAATGAAAAGTTTTTAAAAAATAAAAAATAAAGGAAAAAAACATTATTTCCTTGTATCTACATAACCAAAGTTCTGCAGTCAAACAATAAATTAATATCTTTTTAAAAATTTGAATGACTTTATTAAGATTCTTTTGTTGATTTTTTGAAAATAATATCCACCTAATTAAATGAAAAATTATGACATTAATATAAGGAACTTATCTAAATTTAATTTGTCCATAAATTAAATTAATCACCTTACAATTTTGACAGATTGACTTTGACCAGTTTACTGATTTATCTCCCACACAAATATGAACATTATACTCTGCATCGCCGCCATGTGAGATGCCCCAAGAAAAATAAGCCGCTGTTTCAAATTGGTAGGTGAGAAAACAAATTTCAACATGTGGTGGCTGTTTGAAATTTGTTCACCCCCAATTGCATTCACACCACACTGACAGAGAAATATGAATAAAATAGATAGAAATTATAGATATCTAATGTGTGGGAAAAAGTTGAAGTAATAGGAAGAGAAAGTAAATCAAAATCTAAATTAAAAAATAAAGAGGAAATTATTTACATTATATCTGATATACAAAAAAATTATGGAGAAAAACTATGGATCTGTCTCATGAATCATGAAATCTGATCCCAATTCATTCATACCCATCAAACAGTTGTTGGATCAAGCTGAAGACAAATCCTTGGATGGTGAATCTGTTGAAGCTGCAAACCTTTGATTGCAGGCCCATTATTCCTCCTTTTCCAAAGACTATTCTCCACTTTGCTTCCTTCCTCCAAATTGGGCACTTTTTTTATCACAGGCAGAGGAGGATCCATCTCCTCAATGCTTATACCAACAAGATTTTGATTTTGATTTTGATCACACCTCTTATGTTTTGGTACACCTGCACTGTTATTACCTGCTGCCAATTGTTGTTGCCTTGTCCGACATCGGTTGATGTTGGAATTAGGCACTGCAGTGGTGGTTTTTGGGGTGCTAATGATAAGATTCTTACCAGAGAAGAGCTTTTTGAGCTTGGAATATTTGACAACAGGGGTGGTGCTTTTGGTGGCGGTTAAAGTGAGCCTGTGACTATGAGAAGAGGTTGGAACTCCAGCAATTTTGTTGTTCCTCTTCACCTGACCCATGCAACCAATTCTTGGGGACAAAGGGTCATCAAAGGAGGAATTTTGAAGCCCCCTGCATCTTGGAAGGTTCACATCTTTGATGGAAGGGCGAGAACAGAGGATTGGAAGGAACATGGTTTTCTGATGATAGAATTGAAGGTGGGGGTTGTGGTGATGGTTTTCATTACCCATGTTGTGAAATTTCTTAAGGGAATGATTTTGGAGGTGGGGTGGGATTTATATAAAGAGAGAGAGAAAGAAGAGGGTTGATGGTGGTTTTCCCAATGGGGAGAGCCGGAGAAGAGTGTGAAGATCAAAGTGAGAGTGAGAAAATGTCAAGGGGTTTGGCTAGGTCTTGTGGCGGTGTGTTGCTATCACTCCTTGGTCTCAGAGTTTGAGCTTGTCAAATATGCACACTCTGTGTCAGTTGTGTGTGTAGTTTTGTGACCTTTTATTTGGAGTAAAGAAATAGAAGAAATAAGACCAAGACAAAATGGAATGGTAGAGGGATCATTACAAAGAAAGAGCCTCATACAAGACTGGTACACCGTACACGCATCAAATAGAGAGAGAGGGGAACATGATTCAGGACCACTCTGGACATGTGTGTTGGTTTAATTTGGAATATGCATTCAGAGATCAGGTTTTGTCTCTATGATTAACCTTGTTCTATGTGGTGAATGGTGAGATCTGAATCCTAATCAATTGATAAGTGGTAGTAAATTAAAGTACACACCCAACAGCAGAGGTAAATCATGACCTGGACAATCCTTTCTCGCGTGGATATACATTTGGATGAGATGCAGAGTAGGGTCTTGATTCTTGAGAGGAGTAAAAAAGTAGATAACATTTGACTTAAATAAGTTTTGACCCATCTAATATACTCTACTTTTTATTTTAGTCATAGTAATTTTTTTTACTTTCGGTACCTCAAAAATTAATTTTTTTGTTTTAGTCATTATGGTTAAGGTTTCCATCAAAACCATAAGGAATCCTGAATTAGCATTACATGTGACATTAATACGTGGCTTACGCACGTTTCATCTTCATCTTCATGGTTTTGGCTAAGTTCTTGTTCAAGCTAGACACAACAAGGAAGAAGGAAGAAGATCCAAGTCCAACATTAAGTTCACACAAACTCAACTATACCACACATTGCCTTCACCCTCATCCACCCTTTGGTTCTGTGCTTTATGGTTAGTCATGTGTATTTAGGTGGTTAGTTCAGTGTATTATTTGGCCAAATCCGCAGGAAAAATGGGTGTTTAGGGGTGTTTCTACTATTCAGTGGTCCAGGAATCATTTTCCGGGTCCTTTTGGTCTGGGATCAATCTTGTTAGATGACCGCTACTCAGCTTCAGTTTAATAACAACTTATACTTTAACATTTTTTGTAGGTCAATCTCAGTTGTTAATAATGTTAGTAAATTAGTCTCTCGTTAGAGTTCAAACCCTAGACCCTTCACCCTTCATCCCACCCAACCCTTATGGCCCATAGCTCTTACCACTTGAGCTAACCCTCGGGAATATCTTGTAATTTAACATAAAAAAATCTTGAAATTCATTTTACAAATTAAAATTTAAACCAGATCAAGAGAGAATCTTCAATTGATTAAATTAAAAATTTCATATCAAATATAAAATAAAATATTAAAAAATATCAACTTAAAATTCTAAGTATTATTTCGTGTACTATATTATTAAATTAAAATTTTAGAAAATTAAAATATATAAAGTTTCATCTTCTTTGGTTTTTCAAGATATTTCAAGCGGACAGTCATGAGACTAATCCTTTGAGACTCGGAGATCACATAAAATGGGTAATAATATTATTCAAGTAAAAAAAAAGAGTTTTCTCTAAATTTGAATTTCAAATTTTTATTTTTTTTAAATATATATCCTATTATATTTTATAGTAATTTCAAATTTCGAACAATTTTAGTTGAAAAGATAAAAAAAAATCATAACTTAATTGTTTTTAGTTTTAGATCATAAGTTAAAAACCTCAAAAATATCTTATCTAGATATAAGTTAGAATTATAAGATAAAATCATAAAAGATAAAATAAACTAAATAGTATTTTCTTTTAAATTAAAGTTAATTTTTGTGTGTGGTACATTATCTTTTACATATACTATTACTATATTACTATACTCATGCATGTATTGACATGAGCAAAGGAGTGTATTTACATACATTCACCCGATCCCAATAATGATATACTCACACCTCATTTGTTCTCCACTTCATTTTCACATATTTTTATTTCTATCTCTCTCCTCTTATCATCTACACATCTTATACTTTCTCTCTCTTACATTTTCTTTTCTTCCTATCTCTCTCCTCCTCCACCTCTTTCCACCTCATTTTTGAGGTGTGAAAAAATAATTATTCACCTGATCTCCTTGATAATATTTCATCAGAAATCCAACTGGTCGAGTTCTTAGAAATTTAAATTTAACAGCACACCTCACGTCTCATTCAATATTTCAAACTAATTCTACTTAATTGAAATCGTTCTTCCTAAATATGACCACCGGATTCTCTCAATCTCTATTGTGGTGCACAGTTCTGAATGAATCTTTTGACATAAAGGAGCAATGTAAGATACAATAGGGGAGAGGGGTACCTGCAAAGTTACTTAGTGCTCAAGTCAGTGTAAAGTAGAGAGAGAAAAACTCAAAATCTTAGAGTATCTCCGATGCTAGTTCTTAGAGGTGAGTTCTTAAGCTAAGGCATCTCTAACCATTGGTTGCTAGTTGGGTTACTTAAACATTATTTTGGTGGGCTCAAGCTGCCACATATGATTTAAGCAACTCATAAATAATTTATGTAGATTTCGCTCTAACCATGATTTCTTATTTGTCTTTTATTTGAGTCCCACTATATCTCATATATTTATATTATTTCAAGGTCATAAATAAAATAGAAAATATATATTTTTTTTAGTCAAAAAACAAGCAGAAAGAGAATAAGCAATCGTCGCTTATTTAAGCAACGTTACTAAAATTTAAGTAATAACAACTTCTATGTAATGTTGTTCCAATGGTTCTCCAAAATAAGCAACATTGCTTAAGTGCTCCAACTGGATTAAGCAACCCCCATTGGAGATGTTCTAAGAATCAGGTTCTTAAGCATTGGAAATGACTGACGTGGAGTTCTTAGTTCTTAAAAATAAGAACTAGTTCTTATATAAGCAACTTTGCTATGAGTTTTTAACATAAAAAAATATTGATTCTCTCTTATCTAAATTGCTTTATTACTTTATGAGTAGCTTTATTACCTTATGATTTTTGTTTTATTGCTTTATGAAAATAATAAGTATAAATAATGTGGTGTGGTGGGAACAAATGAATGGTGTTAAGAACTCAAAGTTAAGAACTTGTAGTTGAAGCGAAATATGCAAAAATTGCTTAGAGCACATGTGACAGTACGTGCCCACGTGAATAGTGCTTAGAGCATCTAGTATGTTTTTAGTTTTTAGTTCTTTGTACTATTCATGTGAGCTCGTACTGTCACATGTGCTTAAGCAACTCTTAAATAATTTTTGTAGATTTTTCTCCAACCATAACCATGAGTTGTTAGTTTCACTAATCCTTATTGAAAATAGCAAAATTACTTATTTGCAAAGAAAGAGACATGTATTAAGATATCCGCAACTGTAACACTAGTAGAGATCCATTATATAAACGTATATCATTCTTGTGGAGAATTGGAGACAATGGGGAGCCAAGAATTCTGGATAATTGAAGCCATCCTCAGCAGAGTCTTGATACGTTTCAGTTTCACTCTTTTCCATATGTATCTTTACATCATTATCATGCTGAATAACTTCGAAGAGAAGCAAGAGAACTTGCTTTTGGAATCAACTTTCTCTGTTATCGATCTAAAATCATAACAATGCTTTTGAAATTGTGAAATAGAGGGTGTAGATACCTAAAACTTAGTAGAGTGTATCCTAAAGAAGGAGAACAAACGATCAAAAAAAAAAATCCTGAGTGAAAATCTCTTTGAAATTTTCAAAGGAACATTGTTCAAGGGAAACAGCTCGAAAAAATTAACAATTATTAATGTAGTTCAATGGTAAAGTGAAAGGGACATGTATCCAATTATCTGGCATGTGAAAGTGAACCTACTTGACTACTTGTTGACAACCTAAGATAGCCATTGCTAAAGGTTGTGTTCAAAGAAGAGGACATGCATGTTTCAATTTAAATCTCGGAAGCAATTACTTAATGAGTGCCGGTCAGAGTGCTTAAAAATGGTTATTTGAACCCATAAGGTCTAAAGTTCGATTCTTATAAGCTGCACTATTAAAGACCTTTGACATTCACTACACCCGGATCGAATAAGATTGTCTCATTAGAGAATACTTGTAGTTAAAACCAAAAAATCTCTTATGCAATTAATTGCTCATTTGCCATAGATCCCTATGTGGATGGTCAATTTAGCTGCAGGCAGGTCAAACAAGTCAGAAGTTTATTTGAACCAGGATCAGATCCTAAACGAGTGAAACTCAACCATGAGATAATTTATTAGAAAATCAAACACACATGCACACACAAACAAATTGCCCCACAAATATTAGTTAATATATATGTTTTACAAAGGTGCCGGCTGGTGAGGTTCCATACATTGTACAATACTTAAATTATTTAGGGAATAAAACATAATAAAAGAGTATAAGAGAAAGAGACAAGGCATTGCATGGTGCTATCCAGCGTTGTTGATGGAAGCATAACCTATTTTGTTGATAAGGTGGGCAAGATTTCTCATATCTACTCCAATTCGCCAATCAAACCCCTTTCAGTTGAAACATTGAAAAGAAAAAACTAGCTGGATGAGCAATTATTATGTCATTTCATTCAGAGCATTTTATCATCTCACTTTTCTTTTTGCTATAGATTATCTCACTTTTCTATGTATGATATTTATATCTAAATTGATTTGGGATTGGGTTAGATCTGGTCGGTGCAAGAGGCATGGTTAAGATTCAACATGTCCCTTGATCTTGATCCAACAGCATTTGGGAGCTGAATATAAGATTGCAGTGTAGTACCATAATCAATCAAATGATCAGAACCTCAACCAACACTACTACAAACATGAGATGGACAGAAACACAATCATTTTAAATGCTTTCACATCAAAATTACCAACATAACTTACAGAAACCTCAAGATAACGGGTGTGCCTAGGCTGTGTCTGAACAGGGTAATATCACCATCACCATTATTTACAGCTTACAGGCTCAATAGAACTATTAGCATCAGTTTTTCTTTCCTTCAAATCAATTCTGGTTTACAGAAATTTCTTATCAGAATTGACTTTGACTTTATAATCAATTATAAAAGAATTTCCAAACCTGCACTAAACTAGATTTGGTTCTTCATCTTTTTGTCCCATTACACAACTAAATGCAAAATTACTATCTGCTGCAGCTGTTACAAAATCTATTTAAGAACAATGTTACAGAGGGCATAGTGGTCCTGGTATTGCCATCTCTAACATGAGGAATGAGGACAGATACCACACAATGAAAGATATAACTAAATTTACACAAAAAAGAGAGTAAAAAAATGAGGGTATATGATTCAAAAAACAAAACATTGTAGACTAGTTCCAATTAGTTAAGAGGGGGCAGCGGCCTCGGGTGCAACTGCCTCCTCCTGTGGCAGATCCGACTCACTTTTTGCCTCCTCAAGAGGTGAAACTTTCTCTGAACTATCCTCCATTGTATCAATAGACTTCTCAGGTTCATCAATGGCACCAACAGATTCACCTTCAGATGAATCTAGTGTGGTTTCACTTTCAACATGGTCCTGAGTATTATTCTGAGAATTGGATGTAGAAGAGACACCTAACCCTTTGGAAAGGGATACATACTTGAAAACAAGTTGTTTGTAATTATTTAGCAGGTCTTCAACATCACCAACTGTTAAGTCACCTACACTAGCAAACAAATATGGAAACTCCCCGAAAATTTCATTTAACTTATCCTCCTTCAAAATCATACTTGCCCCTTTGTTCTCCAAATCTGAGAGGGATGGAACTTTTGTGATCAATAACTCATCTGAAAAACTCACTCTCTTGCTTTCTGATTTTGCCACAGATGAAGGAGTTCGTAATGTAGGGTCCTTATTATCATTCAGAGCTTTATTTCTATGTTTAGCAGGTTCTGCTCTTGGATGCTGCCCATAATTTTGATAGGGTGAATTGGGATCTTGTGTATCAACTGAAAGCCCAGAAAGAAGAGCACGGGAAAATTCCATGTTTCTCTCAAACTCAGTTTCATCCATTGAAATGGCTTTTGCATCTATGTTTGAAATGAAGGACTCAGCAGAGAGCATGTTTGTAAAATAATATGCCGCTTCCCCAGCCAATCGAGTTTGGCGTCTAAACCTTTGAATGTACTGTAGATTTGAGTGCAGTTGTGGAGGGTTTGCCTGCATAATATCATTTGTAGAAGATTTAAATTAACTGTAAAATCAAGTATATTCATGTTAAAATGCACCTAAAGTAGAGTTTGAAAAAAATATTTGTTTTCTCTGCATAATTAAAGTTTTTCTAATTTCTGGAAACATACAAAAAAGAGGAATTCCATAATTCAAGGATGCACTAACTCAATAGACATCTGAATATTAAGTCTTCCACAGAAGTCTGTCTCACTTGTCTAGTTTCACCATTCCTCAGGTTTGAGCAAAAAAGTAAAACTAAACAACTTAGATACCAAAGATTTTGAAATATAAAAATCAAAAGCTCATATATATAGCTCTGTACCATGAGCAGTTCAAAAGACTACTTCAAAGTTAAAAATAATGCAACCAGCCTCCCAAAAGCGTATATGCGTATGGTAATTCCATCATGAATGGACCCGTGTAGGCAAGAGATTTCAAACCCTCATCAAATATTGCCATGTGAAATAATCACGAGGGACTTTACATAACTACACAGAATCAGAAGCTTTGTTTGTACAAGTTAATATAATGAAAAAAATCGAAGAGGCAATGCAGGACAAAGGAAATACTAAATATAGAAGTGCACATTAAGTCATACCAATAATAGTTTAGAGAGTGCAGGAAGTAATAGCTGTTTTCTTCAACCAAATTATTTCTACATGAGAATCATGCAAGTATCTATTTCTTGTGAAACATTAAGGTTACCTTTATGGTAACATAAATTAGCACAGGAAGAAATTCATCAGCTCCTGGAGGATTCTCTTTCGAAGCAAGAGAAGCATTAAGCAGCAAGTTTCCAATAACCTTGCAACAATTCAGGATACAGATAAGTTTGTCTCTTGGCGCCTTGTACATGTTGATCTTCTGTAATTCTTTCTGAGCAAGCTGCCACCATAAGAATGAGAAAAAAAAATATAAGATTTAAAGGAAGCAGGAGCATACACAGAAAACAATAAACAAGTCAAAATTGTAATCTTAGTTTCCAAAGTCATAGTACAAACAAAAGTTAGGAAGAATTCTTCTGGTGTTTTTACCTGCAATTGATAAATTCAGTATTAACAAACTAGTATAGTGACTAGCAACTACCCAACGATGCATTAAACCGAAAATTGACACTTAGGAGGAGCTTGGTCAATTAAGAACAAGAATATTATCCAACAAACATTAGAACAAACCCAATAACTTTGTATCTAAAAATATTGAAATTCAGCGTACACAAGACACATTCGGTCTAAAGGCATTGGAAAATGATGACAAAACAACAACTGGAAACTAATAAGTGAATCGTAGGGAAAGCACACATCAATACATCATCACCTATCATGTGAAAATTTTAAATTGTCAGAATAGGGGCCCCAATCATATGAATTTAGACCGCATTGTACAAGGTGCTTATGTCCCATAACAGGTAGTTGTTATGTGGAGTTCAGACTTGGAATGTAACTATGAACTTTTCAATAAGTTCAACTACTAGCTTATGTGCAAATCTGGACATTTTATAGTTGCATTAAAAACCAAAGTAGAAAGAGCCATGATGAGAATTGTGCAGCATTTGAGCTTGATGTTTAAGCAATGTTGATTAACAGTCAAAGAAATCATTAACATGATTACACTTGGTGTGACCTTTATAAATGAGAAAATGTCGATCAATGAGGAAATTGAACTTAGATGACATAATTGTGCAAAGAGAGGTAAGTAAAAATAGTTTTGGATGTGTAGTTATATACTCACCAACCATGAAGTTTCATTCTGAAATGCTGGCATGATATCCAAATTTTCTGGGCGGATAAACTGTTGAATCAACCCCATCTTCTCTGAAATTTGATCATCAAATTTTACATCATTTGGAAGTGAAGCAAATACGCGGGAAAATAACTTTGTCATGACATACTTCTCAAGCCCCTGTATATGATCAAAACCCAGAGGCAAAGGGATTAACAAATTTATTTAACCTATATGACTGCAAGAGTTTAATTAAACTAAAAAGAATAAGCTTTCTTGAAACTACTTTCATAACAGAGATGGCAGGTATGGGTGTTTAAGTTGGCAGACAAAGTGACTAGACAGACTACTAGTAAGATCTAAGCTGCCGTCGTATGTGTGCCTTGAACTTGATTGTTTTCTTGTTGTGTAAAAACACTATTGTCAACTTGAATTTACATATTATGCATAATCAAACCCAAGTTCTATTATCATTTTTTAACATGTATTCAAATAAATGAACTTTTTCCTTCAAAAATTGGCACAAACAAACAGACCCTAAGATGAGGACTCAGATTAGCATTCGTTCATGTCCACTAGCTTTCTGATGCAGATGCTCAATCTGAACTGCTCATGAACATGTCGAACCCCACGGGCATATTAAAAAAACTAGTAGAAACATCATTTGTGGTGATAAGACCTCAGATTATCTGCAATTATCCTACAACTGCAAGTTACTAATGTGCGCTCCACTGCTATTGGCAGGTCAGTCTTCCTTAAAATGGTGCAACAGCCCTTGCCACTCCTATAGCCATTAGCCAGCATTGCTTCCTTTATTGCTACCCAGCATTATTCGCACTGAGGTAGATAGATGTGGTATTCCTACAGCTGGACTAAATTCTGTCTTCAGTCCAACTTTTTACTCCCAATTTTTTTAGATCTTCACTTCTACATTACAGAATTCCCCATTATTGAAAAAGAAAAACCAATAAATGCCCTTCCAGAAACAGGAAAATGGGGAAAATTTTGGGTTGTGATCATTTTACAGATAACTCTATTCAACCATCCCAAGATCCAGGGCAAAGATCAAAACTGCAGTATAAATATAGTGCAAGTCTGATTAGGAAGTTCAATGCCAGGTCACAGTACAGTAAGTTAGCTGATTGTGATCAGTATTATTATACTACCGGCACTCCACTTTATCTCTCTAAAATCATTCCTATTTACTTGTCCATTTAGTAGTAGTTCAGAATAATATTCATGATCATACTTCTCAATTATAAACTTATACATCTGTTTTTCTTTGTCTCATCGCCCATGGGGCTATTTCTCCCAACCGTCTTTTCCATACCCAAGACTCGAACCTGAGACATTGTTTACGGGAATCAAACATGTACCCTAGTAACTATCAAAGCACAATAAATATTCCAGTATTAAATAGTATTAAAATGAAGATTAAAACTAATTTCAACAACTTAAATATATATATTTATTGGTATCATGAATGAAGCAATGCTTAAAAAATAAGAGTAGAATTGAACAGAGCAACAAGTAGAAACTGACTTCACCGGCACTCTCGAGCTCCTCTTCAGAGCAACCAGCCCAAAGTGGATGAGCCTTGAAAGCGGCTTCCATGTTAGCAAGAAACTCTTGAACCGCGGCACTGTCCCTATCAGGATCAGGAGCATTGTTCGAAAACGAAACGATGAAACTGCATAATCATCGCCACTAGATTAGAGGGTTCCAAATTCCAATTTCCAATTTCAAATTGAACTAACCTAAATCACGATCACGATTTACACACAGTGATGAAGGAAGAAGAAGAAGAAGAACCTTTTGATTGCTTTGACGAAATCGGCGGCGGCGGGTTGCCGCATCCGCTCGAGGAAGTCGTGTAAGCCGAGGAAAACGTCGGCGTTTTCCATTCTCTCTCAGTCACTCTCTCTGTTGCAGTTGCAGCTTCGTCTTCGTTGACAACGCCGACACGGAGGAAATTCAAGCAGCGCGTGACATTCAGTGTCTCATTGTAAGAAGAATTTCAGGGATTAGAAGAAAATCACCAAATTCAAAGTAACTATGAAGATCCTTATGAAGTTCTTGTAAACTTCACTATCTTAATGAGAATCTTTAATTTAATAGTCAGATTAATCAAATTTAACTTTTGTGAAAATTGAGTGAGTTTCACTATTTGGTTTTTTTCTCACAAGAAGTAAAAAGGACAAAAATTATTGTTTAAGGAAAGTTGTATCAAAGGAATATGCCATTAAGAGATGAAAGGTCTTTCGGAGGAATGTCCCAAACCGTCAATGAAAAAGAAGACAAAGCTTAGCCGAGTAATCTGCCACAGCATTCCATTCTCGAAGAAAGTGATGGCACAATACAACCCAACCACGTTCAAAGTTCTTATTGATTCGATTAATAGTTGAAGCATGAAAATGAAATGGAGGATGAGTATCCTTCAAAAGACCCAAAGCGAGTTTAGAATCACGAAAAAGAAGAAGTTCAATACGTCTAAAACCACGCTGCCAACAAACATCAAGACTGTGAAGAATTGCTAATTGCTAACAGCTCAAAAATAAAAACTCAACATTGAGGTTGCCATAAACGCCTATGTGCCCCCTGCAGAGTAAGCTAATTACATGTCATCTCTGAACGAACCGTACCACCAAAACGCCGAAGCTTAGTTTTATCAAACACATAATTTTTTTCTATAATTATAATTAAGATATTTTGGTAATATTTAATGAATGATAAACAATAGTTATTCGAATATTAGAAAATTAGAGTGTTAATCACTGTCATAAATGAAACTAAAAAATAATGTAGAAAATTATAATTTTTAACCCGTTAATTATTTTGAGAAATGTTTTTTTTTTAAAAGTTTATTTGAGAAATGTTTGTGTCATAAATAATTGAGATGAAATAAAAGTTTTGAGTTCTATTTTATGTTTAAAGCAAATAAAAAAGTAAAACATAAGTTTCAAAAAAAAAAAGTAAAACATAACCAAAGATTACAAAAAAACACACTGCATATCTAATCATTCATGACACTTGCTATAAGTAAGACTTCATATCTAAAAATCTTATTACATTTGCATACTGGTTAGGACAAGATTTTTTTAAAAGGTAGGACAAGATTATTAGTGAACCTATTATAAATGGTATCTTCTCCATTAGTCTATAACATTTGAGTATATTTCTGGCATAGCATCTGATAAATAATCAAATGTAAATGTTTGCCACTTCTGATGTTTGTCATTTCATTACATCAAAATAAGAGTATATAACATTAACATATCATCAGAAGTCAGAACTATCAATACAATGCTTTTCCTTACAAAGAATACAAAATCGATCTCACACAACTACAAACAAAAACAGTGTACAAAAGAAACATACAAATCATAAACAAACAATAGTCCTATGTTACATTACGCCAAGTAGAGTTCTCATATCCCTCCACAATCAAAAAAAGACTTGAAGGAATGGTGAACAGATCTATATCCTTAAATCAATATCCATGCAATCATTAACTTCCGCGAGCAGCTTCAACAAAAATGATCAACCAACCGGCCTCGTTGGTTGGCTTTGAATGGCCGACGAGATCTTCCATGTCATACATCTATCTGCTTACAATTCTCATTCTCGAATCTGAAAATTGCCTTTGTTCAAGTTGCAATTGAACAGTCAGTCCCTCGTCCAACCAGAAATAAAAACTATCTTCCTTTGAACCAATCTACAATAAAGCACTCCAAACAGCTCCATCCCCTTCACCACACTTTGAGTGCACATATTTAATCTTCTCCACAGACTTGCAGATTCCACTGCAGCTCCAATCAAACGATGCGACGCATATGTTACCTGCCTGTGCCTTCCACTCACAATCTACAGAAAAATATGTGTAATAAGAACCAAGCATAGCTAAAGTATAAAGGGATTAAGAAACTGAGTTAAACTTCATATCATCTTTCAATTTTAGAGTCAAGTTTTATGATTACTTCCAGCTTATCAAGCTGAAGCAACTTTATCAAGAAAAACTAAAAGAAAAAGTACTATTAGGAAATCAGTGATCTATGACACCAATACACATGCTAATTGATAGACTATGAGCCTGTTTGGATGCGGACCAAAGAGCACTTATTGCAGTTTATTTAGTGCTTTTTTAGAAGAAAAACTTCAATAAGGGAGTCCGCATTCAAACGGACTCTATAACTTCTAGTGGTACTTGAACCCAATATGGATTTTCTATTTTTGTCATTCTGAGTGCAAAAACATAGGTAGAGGCCATAGAGTAGTTGCTTATCACATATTTTATGGTTATATACCTGGAGGAGTTCCACAGCACATACTGCGCTCATCAATATGCTCAACTTCAAGACCAATCAACCATGAACCGAGTGAGACATCTTCATTAGCGTATTTATGCAAAATCGGCCTGCACAATAAGGATCCCCTTGAATTTTGTATATTTATAGAAAATAATATTATAAGAAAAATAAACAAAGATTCTTGCAGGTCATATAAACAGCCACAGTCTGATCCATAAGATAAGATTTCATATCTGGAAACATTTTATCATGAAAAAGTTTCTTACATTCACCAATCATGGAAAATAAGTGTTTTGCTTTAGATACAATTTACAGAACTATAATTGTGCACAAAGACTTGTAAAAATACTGAGTCCTAATTTCACATTCAAAAAAGCCTTTTGGCTGCAAATAGGGTAAATAATTGCTAATCTGGTTATCCCTGCACAAAAGGTTGCCAATCAAGTACAGCGTGAAAAAACCATGTACGTACTGGTTGATAGAAATGTAAGTGGCCAAATCCTTAGAAACTGCATATATCTGCCCAGTTGCATGTCGGAAGTATTTGTTCCCTTCTTCTCCAAACTTCCAAAATTCAGGTTCATGGTACTTGACATCCCTAGATATGTATGTAGAAACAAAGTCAGCAGATGAATAGGAAGTCACATTAAGGAACAGAGCCTCTTCCCAAACATATATATGCATAAAAGTCTAGAGGAATTACTTTCGAGAAAGGACAGGTCCAGATTTCATGCACCCCATGTAGACCCTGGGTTTTGAACGATACCGAGCAAGGGTTGATGCAAGGACACCTAAACATCAACATATGTTAGAATAAAGGTTTCTTTTAGGGAAATACAGGAAAGTGGTAAAGGAAACAATGGAAAGAAAACACAAGAAAGAAGAGAATCCATTCCTGAGATAGCATATACCTAAATTGACATGGACATCATCATCCACTTTGACATAGAAATCAGCATCCCATTTTGCAACTGCAGTAGAAAAGAAAATCTTTGTTTTTGCAGACAGCTCATGATACCCTTCAACATGTTCCTTTAAGATAGTGTAGAACCAAATATCAGAATCCTGCCAGATTATCCAAAACTTTCATACAAAAAAATTCTCATGAATACTATAGTGATCTGCCTTACCAGGCGAAGGAAGTCTTTGTGCTGGGATTCTTCAGAATCAATAGCTCGATCAAGAATGCTGTTGGAAGTTGCACTGGATAACAATGGCAATATCACCAATGTTAGTTCCATTAAGTAGCAATCCATATAATTCTTCATTTTTCAGATAAGATAGTAAACAACGAGACTAGGTCATGTAGGCATTGGAAGATTGCTAAACTTGAACAAAATTAGCATATCCCCCTGCCCAAAAAAAATTAATGACAATGTTTCAGGGAATAGGCAATAATAGCCCCACTGCACCTTCCACTGCCAGCACAAAGCTCAGGCAAAAGGAACATGGACAGTGAAATGCAAAGAAATTAAAATACACACAAGTACTCTCCTGCCTTTGCATCTCTCAAAATTACAAAATTACTATTAGAAAATTGATCATATGTTGGTTTATCTTCTGTGATCTTGATAGACAAAGCATGTGAAGCAGAATCAAATTATCTAGAAGAAAATAAGTAAATAAGACATGGGTATCTTTGGTAACTTAGAGCATGGAGCATTCTAATATGAAAAATACAACCGTGCAAGCGTATTCAGAATTGAAAGATTGAAGGGTCCAAAAAGTTGATGAAATATTTTGAAGCATTTTTCAGTGTAATGTTGATAAATTATAGTAAAGTAGACAAAAGATTTAAATAAGTCAACATTGACAAAATATGGCAATGCAATAGTTTTAGAAGCTTTTTTAGTGTTTACCAAAAAAAAGAAGCTTTTTTATTCAATTAGGAAGGACATAACTTTCTAAATCAGTCTGACATGTAAGGGCAGAACACAAACATTAAAGAGAAAATTTTATTCACCAAAATATGCATAACTTTTAAGGAACGAAAATTTAAATTGATGGAGGGGGGTGTCACTGTCCGTCCCTGCAACCATCATACCTATCCTCATCCGATATCGCACAGAATGAATACACCACATGCTCCAAGGCCATGAACATAAGGTAAACTTGTAGGAGGAGAACATATTACTTCAAGAAAATTACAGTGCAATGGGAACCCATAATTCAATTCACAATTCTTGCTTAGGTGTGCATGCTGAACCATTTCCTATTAACGCAAGATTTTAATGGCTAGATATGGAATATTAATGTTCTCAGTTCAGAGAAATTAAGCAACAGCAATATACTGTCCAAACTGTCAAGACTCAAGAGTCTATGATCATTTACTATCACAGGATATACAAGGTCAGCAATGCTTCATCCAGCTTTTCATTAAAAATGGAAAACTGATTCGCTGAAGTGGGGAAGAAAAAGCAAAGGGCTGTAGAGGGATCCAACTGACATTCAAGGCAAAAGCCACTATTTTTTTATCATTCATAGTACTTTAAGGAAAGCATTCAAAACAAGTGCAGTGATGATCCAATCCTTAGTTGATTTTGCATGAACATATTTTAACGAGGCCCATTTTTAGGATCTATGGGTCAGATAACTAGTGTTAAAAGAGATAACTAAGACAGAGGAATGTTCTCTTTTGTGTTGTCATATTAACTGAAATAGGAAATGCCAGGGTTCCATTGAACAAAAAGTAATGTCCTATGACTTCGCATAATCACATTGTAATATATTTATATGGTCAAAGTAGTCTCTTAAGGTGCTTTTGTAATTATATCCTTATTGACACCAAATTATGTTTTGGTAATTTCAAACAGTTAGACATAACGGGAATCAAAATCGTGATTACCTGTGCCCGATCATGAATCTAATAACAATTCCCTTCTCCCGTTCCAATTGAAGAAGTTGCTCGCCTGATCCAAATGGGTCAAAAACATAACTTCTTAGAAACTAGTGCATCATTATTGAAGTCAATGACCCCATAAAAATAGGGATGAAAAATTCAAGGACAACTTCATAAAAAAAATTGACCTCAATATTAAAGGGACACCAAATTGACTCCTATATGAAACCAGTTTTACCTTGAGGCATCCAAGTCTCTCTAACCGAATCACGCCGCTTCCTGCTACTGAAAGCAGTATTTATGCCTATCACTACAAATGCCTTCTTCCTGGGAGAGCCATCCCCAGAAGTGTTGGCTGAGCCATCTGAGTCTGAGATGTTGGTCCCACGAGAATTTCTAGCTGCTGCTAATTCCATCTGCAGCATGGAAACTTGCTTGTCTAGAGCTCTGACAATAAATCAAACCACCAATTACTCAAAAACTACTAAAAAAGCTTCAATTGCAAATAAATCTAGCAAAAGGAAAACAGATTCCAGCTAGCACTCACTGAATGGCTTCATGGGTTTTGTACAATTCATTCATTTCATCCTTAGGCTGCTGCTTCTGAAATTCCAAAAATGGGAAACAAGGAAAAGTCAAAAATCAAAGGAAAAATAATGTAAACACATGTAGACAAGTACAATCACAAATCTGAGAAGATTAAGCAGCACAAACATTCTTAGTATCACAGTCCTCTGAGATCACTTGCAGTTGTTGATCACGCTGAAGCTGCGAAATCATCAAACCATTTGAATCATGAGGCTCCCACATCCTGCAGCCAAAAACAGAAAACAGAATCTCCAGGATCAGATCACAAAGTTTGAATTATGAAAAGCAAAAGGAACAACAACCCCATGTTTCCAGTTTCACAAAAAAAGTAAGAGAGAGAAAGCGAAACCTGCTTGTGATGAACACACCAAGAATGAAGGAAAAGACAGAGAAAATGGGTAGCCATTTTGCAGAGATTTTGGTGGAGGTTCTGGTCTTCATGTTGGAGTTGTTTGTTCTGCGTTTGAGGGAAGAAGGAGGTGATAAAATGGAATTTTGGTCGCTTGGAATGTCAAAGTTCAAACGAGGAATTGGTCCAATAAATGGTGCTATTGCTATTGCTGCTACAGCTAGAACTATAGTAGGAAATGAAGAAACTTGAGTATTATAATAGCAAGGTTTGGAATTTACTATTGTCTATGGTGATAATTGATTGATAAAGGAGTTACAGTGTTTCAAGTTGAGTCATGGTCGTCGTCACACCCATTTCCATTTCTTGTCTTCCATTGTCAAAAGGTTTTGCCAAAGTTATGTCACATGTCTGTGTCACTCCTTGCCTCGTAAGAAACGGACCCTTCTTTTCACTGCATTTCAATCTTTAACCATATATTTGGGTTGATGAAATAATATGAGTGTGATTATTCCATCATTTTACATCCAAATTAGGAGTAAATTGAAAACGGATGATAAGTAATTGAATTAGATGGAATGAGTTGCATACTTGCATCATATTCCATTCTATCCTGAGTTACCAAAATCAAACAAGGGAGCATAAAATCATTTCATCCCATCCCACTTCGTATCATCAATTTAAACATAAACCTAAATTTTCACATTTTAATTGGGTGCTCATTTGTGCACATCAATCTGATAAAATTGGTGATTCAAAACAAATCGATCTATTGGTTTGAATTTACTAGTTAATTGCTTCTAACTAGTGTTTTTTGTCTGTGCGTTGCACAACGATTTAGTTATTAAAGTTGACACCAATCAGTAGTTTCATTAGAGAAAAACTTAGATTCTAAGAATGATAGTACAATCTTAATCAGATGACTAAATATTTCAAAAACATATATTAAAATACTCAATTGTAGTGCTTTGAACTCAAAGATAATTTTAACATATATTATTATCCCTAAGACTAAAAAGATTAAGTCGCTAAAAACTTCAATTTTACACATTTTTATCCGTGTGTTGCACGGAGGATATTGCTCTTAAATTATTTGAAAATATATTTTGTTATTACTTTTAACATGAAAGTATTTCCATATAAAAATGTTTCTCTCCATGAAAATATTAATTTTCAACCCCCGTATTAAATGGTTGTTAAAATCTCCAACCACCAGGATTGTAAATTAGAAAAAGATGCAGACATGAAAGAAGAGATTGAATGGCAGAGAAAATAACACACAACCAGATAAAACAACTCATGATCAACATAATTGTCTTCTATTGCATCCTTACGCTATATTAAAATCCATTTATGTGAATATTCACAGGTATTCTCAAGTGACTGTGGGCCTCCATCAGGAGTCATCTCACGAGAAGGCTCAGGAGTCATCTCACCAGGGTCTCGCAGCTGCTCATCTGACGTCCCACCAACATCCTGATCCTCACCAAGTCGCCTACGATGAGAAGCAAGCAGGCGTGTGTGGCGATCCTCAACCTCCTCAGGGGCATCATGGGAGCTCCCGGCAACAAGTGATTTCCTGCGCCCTTGGTTCTTCCTCTTAGCCATCTATTAAAAAATAATACTCATCAATTCAATACTCAATGACAAAATTAATCAAGTAAAAAACATATAATTGAATCAGTCACAAATAGCTGTTAAAACCACAATGCTTCAAGCATATAAGATGTCATAGATACCTTGGAATCAGTCACAAGAGCGATAGGAAAATAAATTGGATAAAATTGAGATAGAGTAGAAAGTGTGGTGTAAATATATAAAATGAAACTAGCTCATCAGTAAAAATCAGCAATTTTGAAGCTGGGTTCATAGTGATTTAATAACATATTTAACCATCACTTCAACAACCACCAGGATTGTAAATTAGAAAAAGATGCAGACATGAAAGAAGAGATTGAATGGCAGAGAAAATAACACACAACCAGATAAAACAACTCATGATCAACATAATTGTCTTCTATTGCATCCTTACGCTATATTAAAATCCATTTATGTGAATATTCACAGGTATTCTCAAGTGACTGTGGGCCTCCATCAGGAGTCATCTCACGAGAAGGCTCAGGAGTCATCTCACCAGGGTCTCGCAGCTGCTCATCTGACGTCCCACCAACATCCTGATCCTCACCAAGTCGCCTACGATGAGAAGCAAGCAGGCGTGTGTGGCGATCCTCAACCTCCTCAGGGGCATCATGGGAGCTCCCGGCAACAAGTGATTTCCTGCGCCCTTGGTTCTTCCTCTTAACCATCTATTAAAAAATAATACTCATCAATTCAATACTCAATGACAAAATTAATCAAGTAAAAAACATATAATTGAATCAGTCACAAATAGGTGTTAAAACCACAATGCTTCAAGCATATAAGATGTCATAGATACCTTGGAATCAGTCACAAGAGCGATAGGAAAATAAATTGGATAAAATTGAGATAGAGTAGAAAGTGTGGTGTAAATATATAAAATGAAACTAGCTCATCAGTAAAAATCAGCAATTTTGAAGCTGGGTTCATAGTGATTTAATAACATATTTAACCATCACTTCAACAACTTAACTATATTTCCTGATAATAACTTCAGACAACAACCAGGATTAATGCATTTTAGCCACGAAGTTAAAATATGAATATTATTTTAGATGGGGTGACTACATCAATAAATTAATAATAGATAGATACTTTATTTGAAGCTTTTATGCTACTCAGAAAATCAAACAGTGTAGATAAATACCCTAAGAATGACAAAATATCAGAAGTATGCACAGGCTAGCTAGCAGGACTCAACACTTGGACAACATCACAAGAGGAATACCCTTAAGATTTTCCTATGTTAAATGGAAGAATGGGTTTTAAGAAACCACCATATGGAGTGAACTGATGATGATGATCACTTCTTTCTTATCAGCTAAAGAACATTGAATATCATATTAGAAGAAACTAAGATTATCAACCAAGACAGATTATTTACCTCTGATCAACTGAACAATTATTTCTGTTTGTTCTCTGATTGCAACTCTAATCTTTTCAAGAGTTTTCTAATCGGTTTCTGATCCTTGAAGAAACCTATACAATTAACAAAGTCCACTACAATGTCATTTGGTGTATATGCATAAGTGAGTATATATTTAGATAGAAAGAACCAATTCGAGCCAAGATCCTAAAAATATTACCACCTCTCTGTTTTAGATCAATACCAAAAATATTTAGATCAATACCAAAAAATCAATTAACCCAGACCAACTTCAATAGACAAGCAGAAAAACCTGGTGGAAACTATGGTTCTCAAGCACATAAGACAGCTATGAGTCACCACACTCACTAAGTCACAAACAAATAATTTCCATGAGAAGTTCAATGTAAAAAAAGTGCACAGAAATACAATCCATCTCTCTGTTTTACTTTACACAGAAATAAAATTTACATATATCTTGCTAACATAGGCCACAACAATGCACCTAGTAGTCTAGAACTAATATGAACCAAAGCAAACAGAAATAGCATCCTCTTTCAGTTCCTTGCAAACCAAAGAAAAACACAACTACCACTAGCAGATCACAGCAAAGTAAGCAACAATTGGATCAAAACAAACCCATCCAGGAGAGGAGCAATGATAGTGAATGATAGAAGTGAATGATTTTAGTGCATAAATTCACTTTTCGAATTTCAAATACATGAATTTTGTTAAATAGAAATAGCAGATCAAATTTTTTTGTATTCGAAGCATATAGACATTATATATACACCTACTGGATACTGCTTCATGTATTCTTCTTACTATGAATGTCATTGAAACTTGAAAGATACAACTCTCAGTTGACAAGTAAGGATTAACTATATTCATTTCTCTTTCCCCCTTTTGGATTTATTGTTTGATTGTTTGAACAGGTAAATGCAGAGCACTTCAGCTAGTTCAAGCAGAACAATTGATGATCAAGAGAGACGAAGAGGGCAAAGGAAACGTAAACCCTGATGAATTCTATTGAAGATAGGGTAGGGTCTAAGACTAACACAAGCATAAATTCACAAACTGCATTGCAATCCCCAAACCCCCAAATCGCACCCCGCAACCCCCAAATCCCTAAAACCCCAAATAACAACCCCATCCCCAAACCGCACCCAACAATTCGAATTTCAAACCCTAATATACGAAATTTAACAACAACAACAACAACAACAAGATGATGAAGATTACGAAGGCTGTAAAAGTATAAGGACTGGAAATGCCTAATAGGAAAGTACAAGGTTCAGATTGTAATAATTAGTTAGTGACAGTTAGGAATGAGTTGTCAATGAGCTGTCACCCGCTAAAATAGTTAGTTAGAGTAACTGAATTGGTTAGAGTAGTTAATCAATGATTAACACTATAAATAGTGTTCCTCTCTTGTAATCAGATTCATGAAGTGAAAATTGATATTCAGTTGAAGTTTCGTTTCATCTTCTTCACTCTTCTTCTCTGAAATCTTTGATGGTATCAGAGCCTTAACAAGGGTTCTGCAATCACAAGCTTTCGCTACAATGGTGCGCCAAGCACAAAACAACAACAACAATGGAGGAAACCAGGTGCAGCATGTGGTTCAAGATCCAGCTCAGAATCCGATTTCACCATACTACATACATTCTGGAGAGAATCCTTCTGCAACCATGGTGAATCCGCCTCTGAATGTAAGGAATTACAATTCCTGGTCAAGATCAATGAAGCAAGCGCTTGTTGCAAAGAACAAGTTTAGATTCATCAATGGAGAGATACCAGTTGCGGTTACAGGAGATGCAAACTATGAAGCATGGGATCGATGTAACAGCCTGATTCACTCCTGGATTCTCAATGCGGTAACACCTTCTATCGCTAATAGCATAGTGTTTGTAGAAAATGCATGTGATGCGTGGAAGGATTTGAGAGAGAGATTTTCGCAAGGGGATCTTGTTGGGATAGCTGAATTGCAGAATGAAATCAGTTCTTTGAAGCAGAACACACTTTCAGTGAATGATTACTACACTGAAATCAAAACACTATGGGAAGAATTGGAGCAATATCGTCCCAATTCCACAATGCCGATGTGCAGTACCTTGTCGTTGTGAAGCCATTGAGCATGTCAAAATGTTTAGGGAGCAAGATAATGCGATCAGATTTCTGCTAGGATTGAATGAGACTTTTGGTGTTTTGAAGTCTCAGATTCTGATGTCAAATCCACTACCTCCTATTGCTTAGGTAGTTTCTCTGGCAATGCAACATGAAAGACAGTCAGAATCTGAAGAGAATGAGGATTCTAAAGCTTTGGTGAATATGGGTGAAGGAAAGAAATCGTATGGCAAAGGAAAAGCTCCAAACTCAAGCACAAGTTTCGGCTACAAGAACACTGGAAAATAATGCACACATTGCAAGAAACCAGGGCACACAGTAGACATTTGTTATAGACTGCATGGTTATCCCACTACTTCCAAACCTAAAACTGCTACTAATGTTGTTAGTCATGCTAATAATGTTTCAGGAAAGTATGATTCTGATGGTGATCAGGAAGAAGCCTCAGTATCACAGAAGGATAATGCAGAACTGTTTACTGCAGATCAGTACAAGAGGATAATGGCAATGATTCAACAAGCTACTGTGATTTCTCAGAAGCGTAATGAACAAGGAAGTGCTTTTGCAAATCATGTGACCAAGGCAGCAGTTTATGGAGCAGAGACTTCAGGACAAGGTAAGCATTTGGTCTTATCTTGCTCACAACAGTATGCTAGTAAGGACTGGATTGTAGACTCAGGAGCAAGTGATCATATTTGCTTTAATAAAGCATGTTTTAATACATTTAGCAGAATTCATCCTGTTAGTGTGAAATTGCCAAATGGATTATTCATACAAACTTGCTATGCTGGAACAGTTAGTATTACAGATCTGATTCTGCTGAAACATGTGCTCTATGTGCCTGAATTTACATACAACTTAATTTCTGTTCACAAACTGGCTAAAGGAAACAAATGTGAAGTTATATTTGGTGAATTCACTTGTTTTGTCCAGGATGTGCAAACCAAGAAGAGGATTGGTTTGGGTAGATTGAAGGAGGATGAACTCTATCATTTAGCAGAATATGACTAGTAGAATAAGTGAATCTAGCAAAGTGATTCCACCTGGTGCATTGTGGCATTTCAGGTTAGGACATTTTTCACAGGATAGAATACAAGCTTTAAATGCTTTGTATACTTCTATTGATGTAAGCAATCATTTAGTTTGTGATGTTTGTCATATGCCAAAGCAGAAAAGGAAAATGTTTCATGATAGTTTACATAATGCAAAAGAGAATTTTGATCTCATACACATGGATATTTGGGGACCAATTGGAGTCTCATCAATTCATCATCATAGATATTTCTTAACTGTGTTGGATGACCATAGCAAATTTGTTTGGATTGTTTTGCTCAAACACAAGAGTGAAGTCCAGCAGCAGATTAATAATTTTGTAGCTCTTGTTAAGACTCAGTTTAATCATCATATTAAAGTCATTAGAAGTGACAATGGTCCTGAGTTTCTTATGCCTGACTTCTATTCTGCTCATGGTATTATACACCAGAGGAGCTGTGTCAATACCCCTCAGCAGAATGGGAGGGTAGAGAGAAAACATCAGCACATACTTAATATAGCTAGAGCTCTCCTTTTTCAATCAAACTTACTTAAGAAAATGTGGAGCTATGCTGTCTCACATGCTGTGTTTCTCATGAATAGGATCCCAAGTAAGATACTGGGAAATAGATCACCATATGAGATTCTTTTTTGTGAGAAAGCTGATTTAAAGATGATAAAAGTTTTTGGTTCATTATGTTTTGCTAGCAGCCCAAGTTCTAATAGATCTAAACTAGACTCAAGGGCTAGAAAATGTGTTTTCTTGGGATTCAAGCAAGGAATCAATGGCTATGTTCTGTTGGATTTAGATTCACACGGTATTTTTCTCTCCAGAGATGTGATATTTCATGAGGAAATACTGCCTTACAAGAGCACATCATCATCTTCTTGGACTTGTTTGGATCTACAAGCACAAACTCAAAGTATCTCCTCTACTGCTCCTAATATTTCAGAGGAGATACATGGCACACAAGAGGTTACATCTGATCATGAGGATGTTCTTAATACATAATTCGCTTCTTCTTCTCCATCAGATGGTCTGACATCTCAGCAAGAGAATTCACACGAGACAGAAGTTGAAGATGGTGCATCAACTGATAGGCAGCCTAAGAGACTTGTCAAGAGGCCTGTGCATCTGCAAGATTTTCACTATAATTCATTACCAACCAGAAGCACTACAGCTCACAACATCATCAAGCATTACTCACATGATCAACTATCTGCTGATCATAAATCTTATGTTTTGAACATTTCTTCAGACCAAGAGCCAACCAGTTATGCAATAGCAAGTCAATATCCACACTGGCAAGAAGCTATGCAAGCAGAGATAGCAGCTTTAGAAAAGAATGGCACTTGGAAGATAATAGATTTGCTTGAAGGGGTGAAACCTATAGGCAGTAAATGAGTCTATAGAATAAAGAGGAATGCAGAGGGTACACTTGCTAGATACAAAGCAAGGTTGGTAGCCAAAGGGTATAACCAAGTAGAAGGACTGGATTATTTTGACACTTTTTCACCAGTGGCAAAACTTACTACTGTCAGAATGGTCCTAGCTCTAGCAGCAGCAAAGAACTGGCATTTACATCAGTTAGATGTAGAGAATGCTTTTCTACATGGCACTCTGGAAGAAGATGTATACATGAGCATACCAGCTGGAGTTTTCACAAACAAATCTAATCAAGCCTGCAAGCTGTTGAAATCACTGTATGGACTCAAGCAAGCCAGCAGGAAGTGGTATGAAAAATTGTCCTCTCATCTTAAGGATCTTGGTTATGTACAAACTGCTTCTGATCATTCTTTGTTTGTTAAGTTCCAAGGAGAACACTTCACTGGTTTACTAGTCTATGTTGATGATGTGATTCTATTTGGAAATTACATAGCAGAATTCCAAGTAGTAAAAGATTCATTGCATAAGGCTTTTGGTATACAAGACTTAGGTGTTCTAAAATATTTCCTTGGCTTGGAAGTGACACACTCTTCACTGGGAATTTCACTTTGCCAGAGGAAATATTGCCTTGATCTCTTGACTGAGACATGATATTTAGGCAGCAAGCCTGTTTCTACACCATTGGATCCTGGTCTTAAGCTGGTACTTAATCAAGGAAAGCCTTATGAAGATGTAGCAGCATACAGAAGATTAGTGGGAAGGTTGTTATACCTTACTACCACTAGGCCAGACATAGCTTTTGCTACACAACAACTTAGTCAGTTTATGAGTAATCCAATGAATGTTCATTATAAAGCAGCACTCAGAGTTTTGAGGTTCCTAAAGACATCTCCTGGCTTAGGCTTGTTTTTCCCTCGCAATACACCAATTACTATTCAAGGGTATTCAGATGCAGATTAGGCAGGGTGTTCAGATACCATAAGATCTATTTCTGGTTATTGCTTTTACTTGGGAGGTTCTTTGGTTTCATGGAAAGCTAAGAAATAAACCACAGTATCTAGATCCTCTAGTGAAGTAGAGTATCGAGCCTTAGCTTATGCTACTTGTGAGCTCCAGTGGTTACTATATCTACTTCAAGATTTGAAAATCAGTTGTGACAAAACTCCAGTGTTATTTTGTGATAATCATAGTGCTTTATACATTGCTGCAAATCCTGTTTTCCATGAGAGAACCAAGCACTTGGAAATAGAATGCCATGTTGTTAGAGACAAGTTGCAAGCTGGTGTTCTAAAGCTATTGCCTATACCAACAACTCTTCAAGTGGCTGACATTTTTACTAAGGCATTACAACCTCGTGTGTTTTAAGGTTTTGTTGCAAAACTGGGCATGATCAATATCTTTAGACCTTCAGCTTGTGGGAGGATGTAAAAGTATAAGGACTGGAAATGCCTAATAGGAAAGTACAAGGTTCAGATTGTAATAATTAGTTAGTGACAGTTAGGAATGAGCTGTCAATGAGCTGTCACCAGCTAAGATAGTTAGTTAGAGTAACTGAATTGGTTAGAGTAGTTAATCAATGGTTAACACTATAAATAGTGTTCCCCTCTTGTAATCAGATTCATGAAGTGAAAATTGATATTCAGTTGAAGTTTCGTTTCATCTTCTTCACTCTTCTTCTCTGAAATCTTTGAAAGGCTCTTACCTCTACCGTTCCAGTTGACGAAGATGATGAAGGCTCTGAAGGTTTGGAGGGGGAAATTGCTCAGCTTCGGAAATGGGAGTCCAATAAGGGTTTCGGAATGAAATGGAAATGAACCCGTGTTTTGTTTTAATACTAACAGTCTTCAGAACTATTCCTTCCGAAGCATATCGGAATACTGGAATTTGAAGGACTTCGGAAATCGTTATTCTAAAATAAAACACGGAGGGGCATTATAGTATTTCCCAACTTTTAAGTGGGGTGACATTTCCAATGCCTAGGGTGCCAAATCCAACCCTCGAATTATAACATATCAAGTCAACGAGATATTTTTCACTTATAGCAAAATCAAAAATAAAAAATCAATTCATTCATCTTTTGGTAAAAAAAAATCCATTCATTCGTTTTTTGCTCACATAAAATAGGTATTGTTTCTCTACGTTCTGGGGGAATTGGGTTTGGGCCCCCCTATGGGGCTCCGCGCCCCACCTGTTTTTTTTAAACCCAAAAATGCCCTACGGAAATTAAAATTCCGTATTCACTAAAATAGAATACGGAAGTTAAACTTCCGTATTCTATCTCTGACAGACATCACCTTTTCCACCATTACTCCTCCCTCCACCAACCCCTCCACCATTACTCCTCCGTCACCAACCCTTCACCAGCCCCCTTAACCCCCTCAATGCCTCCAGACCACCCTCTCTCTCACCCTCTCCTACCTGACTTTCATTCTTCCTACCACCACCACCAACTCCTTCATTGGCCAAGCTCTCCACCATTGGATGCAACAAGATAGCATTTGAGGTAAGTGTTGTTGGTTGTTTGTTGTTATGTTGTAAGTTTAAGTAGTTGAAGTGGTTAGATTAAGTAGTTTAAGTAGTTTAAGTAGTTAGAATGATGATTTTTTGAATTCTGAGACGTGATAAAATACGGCATATAAATTTCCGTAGTTAATACGGACATTTATATTCCGTATTCAATACGGATTTTAAAATTTCGTATTCACTACGGATTCTAAAGTGCAGTATCCAATATGGATAATAAAGTTCCGTATTCACTTCCAGGGATGACAGAATCATTTTTCTTTCGTGAATCACAATTAATTGAAGTTGGATTGCACAATGGTCAACCTGAAGAGGCCACTACAGAGGTGCCACCACCAGCATTTGTACCCCCGTGTATAAGTATAGATGTCTCGCATTTATTTGCAACTGATCAGGTATTCTTTGAACAGATTTTTGCTTTGTTTTGAAAGTGTAATATATCAATTCTTATTATGTCTTGATCACCCTTGTTTATGCCTTGTTTGTGTGTTGGGTATGCATCATTGAACAGATTTTCCCTACCCGTGATGATCTTATCAATTGGGTTCATGGAATTGCGATTGAAAATGGATATGTTGTGTTGATCACAAAGTCAGATAGCGGTGGGAATGGAAGCAGAAAAGCTTATGTCATGTTGGGGTGCGAGAAGCATGGTAAGTATGTTCCCTACAAAGACCCTGACCTTGTTCAAGGAACGGGAACACAAAAGACAGGTTGTCCTTTTAGACTAAAAGGACGACCTATGAAAAATGGCATAGATAGAGATTGGCGGCTAAAAGTGATGGAAGGTATACACAACCATGAACCGGCTAGGTCAGTACTTGGCCACAATTTTGTTGGCCGTCTAAATTCTGAAGAGAAGGAGCAAGTGGAAAAAATGACAAAGAGTTGGGTTCCACCGAGAAAGATGATGTTGACTTTGAAGGAAAACAATCCTTTAAACTTGACTACCATATCTCAGATTTATGGTGCTTGCAAGAGGTTAAGAAAATCCCTCCGCGGGTCATTGACAGAAATGCAACCCTTGTTGAAGAAGTTGGACGGTGACATGTACGTCCACTTTGAAAGACATGAGTCTGGATCGGAAGTCATTAGAGATGTATTTTGGGCTCATCCAAATGCTATCAAACTGTTCAACACATTCCCGTATGTAGTGATTATGGATTGCACATACAAGACAAACAAATATAAAATTCCCTTACTTGAGATTGTTGGACTGACTTCCACAAATAAGACATACTCCATAGCCTTTTGCTACATTGTTAATGAGGGCACAGATGACTACGTTTGGGCACTGGAGTGTATGAAGTCTCTATTAGCTGATCAAGCCATGTTGCCTAAGGTGATTGTTACTGACAGGGATCTTGCCTTATTGAGTGCTGCTAAGCAAAGCCTTCCCAACACTACCCATTTATTATGCTTGTGGCACATCAACAAGTGTGTTTTGGCAAAGTGCAAACTCTATGTTGGCACAGATGATTTTGCTGAATTGGTTATGGGGAAGTGGGCAGAGGTGGTGGATGCTGCAACAGTTGAAGAATTTGAAGTTAAATGGATGCAATTGTTTAATATGTGCAAGGACAAATACAACAACTTTACCTCCTATTGTTCTACTACATGGTTGGTCCACAAGGAGAAATTTGCCAAGGAATGGACAAATCATGTGATGCACTTTGGAACAACAACAAGTAACAGGTACAAAAATTATATGTGCTTAATTTATGCCTTGTTATATGTTTTTCATTTGATAGATTGTTTACAGTGGAGAGTTAAAAAGATATCTATTTGTTGTTTGCAGGGCTGAGGGTGCACATGCCAGTTTGAAGAAGATGTTGCAGGATTGCAAGGGTGACCTGGCCACTTCCTGGGATGCATCGCATAGTTTGACATGTAATCGACATACTGAAATATTAGCATCGTTTGAGCGCAGTATTCACAGAATTGATTACATTTTCATGTGCCCATTTTACACAAATATTAGAGGATTTGTGTCAAACAAATGCCTGCAGCTCATTGATGCTGAACATATAAGAATGAAGTCCTACGGCGGATGCGATTACTTGTTGAGAGAGACTCATGGACTACCTTGCGGTTGTGAACTTGCAGGTCACCGGTCAACCACTCTCTTGTCAATTAATTTTATTTGTTATTGAAAGTGACACTTTTGTGAACTTGCAGGTTATGAAAGAATTCCATATGAGTCAATTCATCCATTCTGGAAGAGACTGAGTTGGGAGCATGTACCTGAACCTGTTGCAGATACTATCAGCTCCCATATTTGCGGCATGAACCATGGAGATATGCAACCAGAAGTTGAGGCATTGACACATTATTTCAATTCTTTGGATACTGGAGGGCAGAGTATGGTAAGGAGGAAGCTTCAAGCGATCTATTGTCCTGAAAGCAGTTCACTTTGTACTCCTGAGGTTCAGATAAGGTCCAAGCGCACTCTTAAAGCGAATGAGAGAAAACCACCCAAGGTTAAAGCAATAGAATCCTTGACTCGTGATCCTTCAGGTTTTGAACATGTTGATAGGGAGATCAAAGAGGCAAAGAAGGCTTCACAACCACCAAAGAAGAAGAAGCGTGTGAAGAAGTCTGATACAAGCTATTTCATGGGTAATTTTCCATCCTTTTTCCACCCATATATACACACAGTTCAGAATGTTGAGGATGATGGTAACTGTGGCTATAGAGCCATTGCTGCATTACTGGGACTACCATCCGGTGAGGAAAGTTGGTCATGGGTTAGAGCAGCGTTGATAGAAGAACTTGAACGACACAGAGGGTTGTATGATGAAATATGGTCCAGACATGTGGTTAATGCCTTACATTCCCGACTCACTCTTCCTCCTGGTCATCCGGCTACCGAGGATAAATGGATGCAACTGCCAGAGATGGGATACCTTGTAGCAACCAGGTTCCAAGTGGTTTTCATATCCATCTCCTCTAAGGGTTGTTGGTCATACCTTCCACTAAGAGGAGAAGGTCCACCAGATGTACATCATGTTATAGCTGTTGGTCATGTGATAAATCACTTTGTACATATATTTTTTGATTGAGTACACTAATATCCAATTGGTGAATTAATTTGTTGTATTTTCAAGTTATCTAATTTTATTGTTATTCTCTATAATGTAGCTCCATCTAACTCCAGGACATTCTATGCCGCCAATTGCTCTCCAGTGGGAACGGTATGTTGATCCTACATCAGTAAGCTGGTGCGTCCCATATGATACACATTTACGCAGGTTGACATCAGAATTCGAAGCTTGGCTTGTTACTTTTGGTGTTCCTCTTAGTCACCAAAGCTATGTAGACATCACCTCAGATTGACACCATACTTTGTGTAATATTCATTTGTAAACGCTCTGTAATATTAATCTGATGGGCCTTGCCCTTATGTTGTTCATTTGCTGCTTTTAATAATATTAATTTGATGGTCATTGTTATATTGATGGGCCTTATTATTTTGATGGACATTTTATATTAAACAGCAGTTGATTGAAACAGCATCAGGGATAATTAACATAGACAACCACTCCGTCATCAGAGTCCTGTCATTTCCAACCACTCCATCATCAGAGTCTTGTCATTTTCATCCACTAAATGACGAACTTGAAACCTGACATTACTCTCTACCAACAACCAACCCCAACCACACTTGTACTATCCACCAAACACCATAAATCTTTTGACCATTCTGCTATAAATCTCTCTGGTTTCTCTATTCTTCTTCTTCATCCTTTTCTTCCTGTCTTGTAACGAAGATAAAAAAAACATACAATGGAACAGGACCTGAATGCATTCGTCCGTCGTTGCAAACGTCAAGGCAACACTTCTAGCAGCTCTCGTCCTCTCATTCCTGGCCCAGCTGGCGCCGTCCAGGCTGCCATGTGTGCCCGTAGATCCAACACTAACACACTACTCATTCCTTTGAACAAGTATGCATAGTGGGTTTTAAATCTGCAATTTACTTGCAGGTTGCTGTGTTTGCACCGAGTAAATCTGTTCGTTATCTGAATATAACGTTGCCCAACGTAGTCAAAGTATTTCCACAGGATAGCGGACCCCACGACTTCATCGATATCACTGAGGATTAATTTTGTTTTCGTGTTGCTTCTGAATAATTTCGTGTACCCTTTGAACTGCTTGCCATGGATTATTTATGTTACTTATCCTGCCTTTGATTATTTACGGTGTAGTTATACATGTTTTTTTCAATATAAGAGTCTAAATATAATGAGTGGAAATAGAAAGCATGATTAATATAAAGAGAGTCATAATACAAAGAGTCACATGTCATAATATAAAAATACACAAAAAATATACAAATATACAGTCAATCACTCGCCTCGACCCCTACCGGCCCCCCTACGACCTCTAGGTCCACGAGCTCTGCCTCCACGAGCACCCTCTGCAGGAGCACCCTCTCCACGGGCTCTGCCTCCACGCGCTCTGCCTCCACGACCTCTGCCTCCCGCAGCTCCAACTCCTCGGACAGCAGCAAAGGCTACTCCCTGGGTACCAATGAAGGCACTGGATCTAATAAGATCCAGCGCCCTCTCAGTGAGGGATCGGGCATGCGTGCCCACTGCAAGAGCATCTGGCACCTCCAGTGACTGCTCCAACAAGTCCACGGCCCGACGCACAACCGTCTGCAAAAATAATGTACATACATGTTTAGGTACAAATAAAATATCATGAACAAAAAATCACAATTGAATGGAAAATAAAATTCAAACTTACCACAGCACTGAACTCCTCCCTCCTATCATCAGGGATGATGAACCGATGGGACGCACCGCTATACCACCTCATGTAATCCTCCACAGCCTCTCCCGAATAAGTAGCAGGGATCCCCTGAGGGCGCAGGTGCGGCACAAAGTCAGCATAGAAAGCATCTGCGGTCTCAGCAAGGGACCCAGTCGTCTGGATCTCAGAGGGGTGTCGAGGGACATCCTGTATGTAGCCAAACTTGCGCAGAACCCTCTCTAGTAGATGTCGTCGAACAGCACGGTCAAATGGCGTCCGGATGTAGCCAGAATACATGGCCCTCGGATCCCGTGGTCGATGAGCCCGATGGTCCTCAAATGGGGTCCATATAATGTCATCCACCGTCAGCTCATCGAGCATGACTCGCCTCTCATCAAGGCCTGCATGCCCGATCCGGGACGTAACCCACCGCCGCGCCCTAGGCTGGTCCTGCGAGTAGTCCGGATCCGCCCTCCGGATAATGACGCGGTCAGAAAGGTACTCGTAGGCCCATCCTAGCAGGAGCGAGCTGAAACCTCCCATCTGGGCCGTCCCCCTCCTGGACGCTCGACCAAGCTGGTCGTACAACGTAGCGAGCGCAATTGCGCCCCACGCGTACTCGGACACTCGACCAAGATCCTGCAACATCCCTATCCAGTACACGGTCGTGTGGTAGCCTCCGCTCTTGCTAGCAAAGAGCGTCGCGCCTAGCTGGTTCACCAGCCAAATCCGCGCAGCATCCTCATATCGGTGATCTACAATGAAATGAATTGAGTTAACAGTTTATAACAATACAATAATAATAGATACAATTTAATCAAGTAATAATTAAGACATAGCCTCCAACGCAGCAATGTACAGGGTCTTCAAGACCCCAAAGCGAATAGTCTGGCTCCTGTTCGTATCAAACTCAGCATGATAACGAGCAGCAGATCCTCCCATCAACTCAGCACAGAGCGCTGCACACTCGTCCCTCTCCCCCCTCTCAAGCGTATAGAACCTCGACCCCATGGGGAGATGGAGAAGAGCCGACACGTCATCTAGGGTGATAGTCATCTCCCCGAACGGCATGTGGAAGCTACTAGTCTCCTCATGCCATCGCTCCACAAGGGCCAAAATGAGGCATGCATCTGTCTCCGGGTAGCCGCACTAGGGTAGCTGATGAAGACCCGTCTGCTCAATCAACTCTCGAACCCGCCTGTGACTGTCTGAATCACCATCACAAGCAAGGTTCCAAACCTTCCCCCCAGCTGTGGACACCTTCAAGTATCGACGGTCCGCATACCTCTCGTCTGTGCGTAGGAGTGCATGCCACATCCAGGGAGCCTTGTGATCAGCATAATGCGTGAGAAGCGACAGCTCAACAGGCCCCCCCGGAAACGGCGGCAACCTCTGGATCAGGTCCTCCTCGCCACCCTGTGCCCCCTCCTCTGGCACGACATCAGCATCAACATCAGGAGGAGGAATACTATCCTCGTCGGATGACTCCTCGCCGGATGACTCCTCGCCGGATGACTCATCGCCGGATGACTCCTCACCTGATGACTCATGGCGAGATAACTCAACCATGGGAGACGGCGGAGTAGGAACTGGATCAGTAGGGTCAACTGGAGCCGAAGACTCTACCATGGGCGACTGCATAGAATCAACTGGAGCTGAAGCCTCCACCGCCTGAGAGGTTGCAGCATGATCGCCGCGCCGACTAGAAGCATGTAAGCGCCAGTGTCTATCCTCAGTAGCCCCCACATCCTCACTAGCTCGAGACCTCTTTCTGTTCTTTATTCTCACTATATATTCAGAGCAAACATTTTCTAAATAAATGCACTAAATAAATTATAGTCTCTCAATTACTAAATCTCTCAATTAAATCTCTAAATAAATTCACTAAATAAATTATCTATAAATTCACTATCTAATTCACTATCTTAATTATCAATTTAAAAACATTTTCTAAATTAATCAAGCTAATTAGATTTTTGCTTAAAGACTAAACATACCCAAAATACGGAAAATGAAGTTCCATATCAAATACGGAAAATGATGTTCCATATCGAATACGGAAAATCATTTTCCGTATTGAACCAGAACCTCCATTAACGCCATTGCTGAATCGGAACTCGCCCCAAAGCCAATTTATACCATTTCAGCTAACATAACCTCTACGTAAGCATCAATCGACTACCCTAGGGTTGAAAGATTCACATAATTTCAAGTTAAATGGTGAAAATCCAAACTTACTTACCTCTAGGTTTCAATGCAATGAATGGGGAGAATGGGTTTGATGAATAGCTTTGATGGAGATGATGGAACCCTTTCCAGATGATGATTGAAGCAAGGAGAGCGTCGGAGATCGAAGATTGAAGAGCAAGGGTTGAAGGTTGGGTTTGAAATGGGTTTGGAGAGCGCTGAAATGGGTTTGAAAAAACCCCTGTCGTTTACATACTAATAGAATACGGAAATTTATCTTCCGTATTTGAATACGGAATGTAATAACTGCTTGCAAAACTTATTATGAACTGCGAGCAAAAACTCTGGTATCAGAGCCATTTCCCGTAATTGAAGAGCAAGGGTTGAAGGTTGGGTTTGAAATGGGTTTGGAGAGCGCTGAAATGGGTTTGAAAAAACCCCTGTCGTTTACATACTAATAGAATACGGAAATTTATCTTCCGTATTTGAATACGGAATGTAATAACTGCTTGCAAAACTTATTATGAACTGCGAGCAAAAACTCTGGTATCAGAGCCATTTCCCGTAAGGGAAGGGTTCTTGGATCAGACATTGGTTGTTATTGGTTTTAATTTGTTGTTTTTCTAAAAATTTGTTTCTGCTTACCGTTTTCATTAGTCACCCCTGTTATTATCATCAAGGCCTTAAGAACTTAGTGTGAGGTATCCCTGGAGTCTAGTGGTCCCGACAGTAAAGCCTAAGATAGGTAGTGAGACCGTTGGTTTAGCTAGATTGGGAAGAAGCATTATCACTCTTAGGATCTTTAAGATAATAATATTGCTAGATTAATTAAAACTTTAAGTGAAATAAGTTTAGGAAAAAACAACAAGATTATGATTCCATCAGCAACCACAGCTGGTTCTAGCAACCAAGATCAAGACTTCTCTAGGATAGCTCAACAAGAATTAGAAATAGCTTCAATAGAAAGAGCACTTCAAAATTGGTCAATTCCTATAGTCAAGAAAAAAGAAATTTATAAGCAACATACTTTATTCAATAGATCGGATGACTCTATTTTTACCATAGAATGTTGTCAACATAGTTATGATCATACAAGTACTATAAAATTATTAAATGAAGACATTCTAGATCAACATATTAGGAATGGTTTTAATTTTATTCATATAGGCTTAATACAAGTAGCCGCAAAACCTAATTTTCGTTTAGGAATTAATTCCCCGATAATTGTAATGTTACGAGATATGAGACTATTAAAACCACAAGATTCACTAATCGCAGTCTTAGAATCTAATCTTCATAATGGTCCTGTCTTCTTTAACTGCTATCCAAATTATGCCATGAATCTTCAAAATAGTTGGACTAAGAATGCTTTACAATTAGATTTATTAGCAAATAATGACATATTTGCAGAGGAAAGTGATCCTTTCTCAATAATATATAGAGTATACTATAAAGTTTCAAAAATTAATTATAATTTTAAAGCCTTAAGATAATCACCAAAACAAGAAACCATAATGTTAGAAGCAAATTTAAAAAGATCTTCAGTACAAGTTCCTAAAAAGCTTACTCACGACGAAATTATGAGTAAAATCCCTGAGGAATGGGTGTTCAAAAACTCATTACCTCAACCAAAGGTACATAATACTCAAGTAAGAGAATTATTTCAAGAAGGAACAAATCTGACTTTAAGAATGAATAGGTCAAATTCATTTAGTATTAGAACTCCTCAGCAATTATACAAAGTAGACCTTCCAAGATCCTCTGTATCATCAAAATTTAAAGGGATAGATACAACTTCTAGCCCTAGTATAGCAACACCTGTATATCAAGATGAAGAGTCTAGTTCAAATCATTATTCTCCAACCCCATCCCAGATTAACATGTTAAGTAGGGTAAAATCTGATTTTGAAATAAATAAAGATTTCATTAGACAAGAT
This sequence comes from Lotus japonicus, assembly GCF_012489685.1. NCBI lineage: Eukaryota > Viridiplantae > Streptophyta > Magnoliopsida > Fabales > Fabaceae > Lotus > Lotus japonicus. Next base: position 59,998,907 of record NC_080041.1, on the reverse strand, counting down.
TTTATGGCCGATAATAACAAAAGTAAGAGGCTATGGTACTTCAAAAATTTAGTAAACAAGAGGTTGAGACTTTTAGAGCCTTATACTATAAGGAAATGGAAGTTTCTGAAATGAACATCTATTTTTTTGACTGGTTTGATAATTATTGCACCAAAAATGATATTAACTATCCTTTCAAAAAAGAGATAAACCCAGTTACAAAAATAGATACCATTTGGAAAACTCCTGATAATAATACTATTACCTCCGAATATCCTCCTCAGATTGGAGTAAAATTAGCAATAAAAGATGGTCAAGACAATTAAACTTCACCAATACCATGTTAACAGTTATGTCAAAACAACTAGGAAGAATAGAGGTTCAAAAACCTGAACCCTTAGTTATACACAAGGAATCTCCTTCATCATTTACCCTAGGAAACCCTTTGCAAACTCCCATTTTTAAAATTCCTCAATACACTAAGGAAGAATTTAATTCCTTTAATCTCTCGGGAAGCGTAGAAAAATTAAAAGAAAAATTAAATAAACTCTCATTAAATCATTTAGAGAAAGATCTAAATATTAATAAAATTAGGAAATTTGGGCCAGAAAGTAATACAAAAGCTTACTATTCTAGACCCACCTATCCGGACATGAGATTCGAAGAACGAAGAGAATTTATTCAAAATACTTTTAGTGGAACTAGCCTCGACGAATGGAATATAGATGGCTTTAGTGAACAAAATATATTAGATATTACTCATCAAATGATCATGGCCGCTACGGCCTATAGGGTCCATAACAATACAGATAGAAATGCAGTCTTAATGATTACTCATGGTTTCACTGGTCAATTACGAGGCTGGTGGGATAATATCATGACTACTGAAGATAAACTAACTATATTAAATAAGAAAAAGGAAAATGTGATATGTAAATAAGTAACACAAGAAAGGGGGGGTTTGAATTGTGTTCTTAAAAATTACTTGTTAAAACTTTAGTTTATGAAAAGAAGATAAGTTCTTAAGAAAATTGTTCTGGTGACTTTTCAAAAACTGTTTAGTGCAGCGGAAGTAAGTAAATAAAGCAGAACGATCAACACACAGGAATTTATACTGGTTCACCCTAAACGATTGGGCTACGTCCAGTACTTGGCCACCACCAAGATTTTCACTAGCAAGTATCAAGGACTTCTCCAATACAAGTATTAGACAGGACTTCTCCAAGTATTATCACGGACTTCTCCAAGTATTGTACAGGACTCCTCCTAGTATTATCACGGACTTCTCCAAGTATTGTACAGGACTCCTCCTACAATCAACAAGATTGTTTGGCTCTACAAGAAATCTCTTCTCAAAAGAGTTGGTGTAGACAATTTATGGCACTGGAACTCTCAAGTGTTTTGGGTTCTGAAAGGACGTTGGAACACACAAGAGTTCAGAATCTAAGAGAGAAGTAAGAGAAGAGGTTTGACTCTTTTAAGGTTTGGTATTCTCTCTTGATTTAGCAGAGGTATGAGATCGGATTTGACTCTTAGGAAATCTGCTGTGAGCTTTTAATGCTTTGAAGAATGTTTGGAGTAACTGCTCTTAGTTCTTTCTTTTCTTGCAATAAATTTTTCTCTTCTTGTCTTCTTCAATCTTCAGATATGTCCTTTATATATGATCTTGCTAGTTGTGTAGCCGTTGAGACACAAAATCTGGCCGTTGTTTGTAGCCGTTGTGAGTGTCATCTAACCATTGATTCAAATCTCCGGTTGGTAGCTTCATTAAATGCATGCTGCTGTTCAAAGCTATCCTTTAGCCAAAAAGGTGTACTTTGTCAGCTAGTAGGTGGTGATAGCTTTGGGCTACTTTGCAGAAGAGAGACATTTTGGAAAAGTGATGTTGACGTGTTGTCCTTTTTCCTCTTCATTGGTCATCGAGACTTCTCTCTTCAAAGGTAAATCAGTTTGCACGTGACCAGATTAGTTTCCTTCTGACTAAAGCATGGGGCAAATAGTTGAGATACAATTTTGACTTTCCCGCTCAAAGGCTTCTTCTGAAATTCTGAGGTATGACGTGGCATGAAACGATACAGAATAAGTGTCTTCCTTGTTTACTGGACGATGCGGTCATATCTTGCGTAAACTTCTTTTTCCTTATAAGGCTTAGACATATTCGTTGAAGCATGCGACCTTATAATATATATTTCCTGAAAAATGTCATTAACATCTGGAATTAGATTTTAGTAGAGAAAAGTATTTATAAAAATTGTTAGGATCAAAATAAGATTGAAACACGTTGTAACACGTTTGAACTTAACAATCTCCCCCTTTTTGATAATGACAATTTTTATTGAAAAGGATAATGATCAAGAGTAAAAAGAATTTATGCTCCCCCTAAATTGGGTAAGATAAAAGTTTTAAAAAAAACTTATTCAAATCATATTACTCCCCGTGAGTTGTATAAAACTTTGGTGTTAGGTTAAGGAAACAACCTTGAACTTGATCTTAAACTTTTCTATAATTCCTATTTTCTCCCCCTTTGGCATTATTAAAAAGAAAGGGAAAAGAAATAGTAGAAAGGTATAATATGCATAGTAAACATGGCAAACGTTAGTTATAAAACGATAAGCATGATGGAACGATAAAATATGCATAATCAGTGAACAATTGTCTGAAAACATAAAAGTAAATGCGAATTGTTCAGGATAGAGAGTTGGCCATTAGCCAAAGCGTGTCAGCAGCTGATCGATTTTCTGGGCAAGAGTCATGAACTGCTGGTTGATGTGGTCACGGTGGTCGTCAAATTCTTCTCTGGTGACAAATTGAGTCGCCAAGACTTGAGCACTTGAGCTTCCACCTTCAGTCTTGAAATCAGCTTGAAGTCCCTCAGATTCATCTTCTTCTTTTCCATCAGCAGAACTGTTCAGTTGTGACTCTGTATCATCTGCTTCTTCAAGCATCTTCTCTTTTCCTTTTTCAGTGTTGGCTTTCTCAGAATGAGAAACAACTTCAGGAATGTGAGTGGGTAGGAGTACAAACACCCAAGTTCCAAATTTCAGTGAGAGCGCGGAGGTCCGATTCATGAGAGAATATGGCAGAGTACCAACATATCCCTCAGAGACACTCAATTTCCAGAACTCTGGATCAGGAACTTTGCAAGCGTGAAGTTGGAACAAGCAGTTGTCACCCTCTTGTCGTTTCCATGTAGCGGTGAGCTGATTGCTTGAAGACTTGTCAATCTTTCTTGCCAGAAGGTTCAGGTAGCTTTTGAACGATCCCTTGGTAGTCCTCAAGGTGCGTCTGCGTTGGATAGCAGAGGACACTAGCGTCTGAAGGCGCCTCTTTCTTGCTTGAGAAAAATAGAGAACAGTACCGGATCTGCTTGCCTTCTTAGTGCTTGCTTTCGTGAACGGTTTGAGAGTAGAAGTCATATGCTCATCGGCAATCAATGACTTAGGCAAAGATTGAACAAGTTGGAATGCAGAGGCATTCTCTTGTGCAACGGCAGTTTGGTCAGTGATGAAAGCAGTGTTCATGGTAGAGTTTGGTTGAGATGTGAGTGGTTCATTTGTTGTTTCAGTCAAGGGTTCATTGAGGTTTGTGTTTGGTGGGAGTTTTGGCAATGGTTCAGTGTGGTGTTGTGAATGTGTTGGAGATGAGTGTGGTGTTTGAGTATTGTCAACAAACAGTGAATCCAGAAATTCTTTGTTGGACATTTCAGAAGGAATTTCTTGATAAGGTAAGAGAGAGTTTGCTAACCTTGTGTGAAGAACAATGTCCTCATCAAAGAAGGGCTCCTCAGGTTCAGCAGAGAAAATCTTCCTTTTCTGACATGCAGGTTGTGGTTCAACAGTAACTTGAGATTCTTCAAATTGCTTCCTCAATCTCTTTAGCTTTTTGGGTTCAGCATTCTTGACAGGCGGAGAACCTTTTCCTGATCTGGTTCTTGAAGCGATGGGGTTGGATTGAGAATGCAATGGTTCACCACTCTTCACAATCTTGATTCGAACAGACTGTTCTTCCTCGTCCTCAGGGAACGGTGCGATGCGGAGAGCTGCAGGAACGATTCTCTTGGACGGTTCCTTCTTTGACACATCGGACAGTTCTGTCAGATTTTTCTTCCTTGTCTGGACAGTCTGTTCATCAGATACCTTTTCTTTTCCTCTGGTGTTTTTCCTTGTTCTGGGCAAGTATTCTTCAGGAACATCAGAGGCATCAAAGGGAATGTTCATTTTGCTCACATCTCCCAGTCTGATCGGTGAAGGAAAGATCACATCTTCATTCAAGCGATCCTCTGATTCCAGAAACTCTTTGATAACACCTTTCTTTTCGAAAATAACGGTCAGCAGCGAGCCAAAAGGAAGGTATCCTTGGCTTTTCTCCAGATAGTTGATCAAGTAGTTCCACATCAAGTGTGCAGGGTTAATTTTCACTCTTTTCAAGATCTTGTACAATGCGTACCTTGCATGCGCATTTACATAATTTCTTGCACCATCCTTTGGTAAGACAACCTTGCTAATCACAGCATTGTTGAACTTTACATCATCAATGAGATTGCCCACTTCCACAGTCAGTGGTTCCTCTTGGTTCTTCCAAATGCACTTCCAGTCATTAACTTTCGCAAACCAATTTGGGGAATATTTTTCACCAACTTCCAACTTCACATTCAGTGCTTCAGCCATGTCGTTGAGAGTCACTGAGATGATCTTGTCATTTACTTTGGACTTAATGACTTGTCTGTGATTTATCACAACGGCACAGTCATAAAATTCCTTTACCAAAGGCACATACACTTCGCGCTGAGCCATGGTGTACACCGTCTCCCAGTCCTAATGAAGTAAGTCTGCAAGCCCAGCCATCTTCACGAAGGCAAACACCTTCAGATCAAAGTACCTTGGGGACACAAGAGAGTTGTCACCCAGTTTCTCAGTTTTCACGGCTCCAACCTCCTTGAGTTGAACAGAGCGTTGGCGGTTGATCCTCTCTGATCTCCTCTGGATGATCTCCATTTCTTCAGCAGAGTAAGGTGTTTTACCACCTTTCTTGGATGGGGCCTTAGATTTGGAAGGGGCTTTGGAAGAGGTAGCAAGAACTCCGACCATTTGGGAATGAGAGGAAGTTTCAGAGAAGGCTTAGGGTTTCTTTACTTGGAAGAGAGAGAGAGAGTAAATGTCAAATGAAGTGAGGTGAAAGAGAGAGAAGGAAATCTTTTGGATATATTTGATTTGGAATAAGGAATGGCAGTTTTGGGTGGTGTGCAGATGGCGGTTTTCTTTTCATGAGAGGGAAACTATTAAACAATTGAGCAGTTGAGACCACGCGCGTTAAAAGTAAGAGAGATAACTGCTTCGCATTTAATGTGATGAGACCTTTCAAAGTTCACTGTTGTAGCACGTGCAAGAGTAATGATGCATTGAACTAAACAATGTCTTTGCCAGCTGTTAACCAAACGATATAGATTTCCTGAGAGCAACTTCATTGAACGGAGAGTTGTTGAACGATTTGATCTACTGGTTGAACAGTGAGGAGACAAAACAGTGCGGATGTTCTTCGAAGAACGAAACCTGCAAAATAGAAACCTTTGTTTCCATACCTTTTATTGAGCAGAGTGCATATTTATCCTTGTTCTTAGATCTGAGAATCTGCCTTCTAAAAGAGGTTTCGTGAGTATGTCAGCAAGTTGATCTTCTGTGTGTATATGAGATATATCAATGTTTCCCTTTGCCACAAGATCTCTAATGAAATGATGTTTGATCTCAATGTGCTTTGTTCTTGAATGCTGAACTGGATTCTTGGCAATATTGATGGCACTTGTGTTATCACATAAAAGAGGTATCTTGTTTTCATGAATGTTGTAATCCTCAAGTTGATGCTTTATCCATAGGAGTTGTGTACAACAAGAACTTGCTGCCACATATTCAGCTTCAGCAGTGGATAAGGAAATAGTGCTTTGACGTTTACTTGTCCAGGATACTAAACAGTTTCCCAGAAAGTGACATCCTCCACTAGTGCTTTTCCGTTCAACTCGATCACCAGCATAATCCGCATCACAAAATCCTTTCAACCTGAAATCTTCACTTTTCTCATATAATAGACCAAGATTAGCAGTACCAATTAAATATCTAAAGATTCGCTTAACAGCACTAAGATGAAATTGTTGTGGGTTTACCTGAAACCTTGCACATAGACAAACACTAAACATTATGTCTGGTCTGCTGGACGTTAAATAAAGAAGTGAACCAAGCATCCCTCTGTACGATGTTGGGTCAACTGGTGAGCTTTCATCACTTTTGTCCAGAACAGTGTTGGGATACATAGGAGTACTCATCTCATTTGACTTGTGCATGTTGTATTTCGTGAGCATATCCTTTATGTACTTGGACTGATGTATGAAGATCTTGTCTTTCTCTTGCTTGATTTGAAGTCCCAGAAAGAATTTCAGTTCTCCCATCATACTCATTTCAAATTCACTTTGCATGAGAGTAGAAAATTCTTTACACAGTTTATCGCTAGTTGCACCGAAGATGATATCATCAACATACAATTGTACAAGGATGTAGTCGTCCTTCAATTGCTTCCTGAAGAGGGTGTTGTCAATCTTTCCTCTTGAAAAACCATTCTTCATGAGAAAGTTGCTTAGACGATCATACCAAGCCCTTGGGGCTTGTTTTAAACCGTACAGAGCTTTCTTCAACCTGTACACGTAGTCTGGAGTGGATGGTTCTTCAAAGCCTGGAGGTTGCTTCACATAGACTTCCCCTTCAATTACTCCGTTCAGAAAGGCGCTTTTGACATCCATTTGATATAGCTTGATGGAATGTTGACATGCAAAAGCTAGGAGTATCCTTATTGCTTCAATTCTTGCAACTGGTGCGAACGTTTCAGTGTAGTCAATTCCTTCTTGTTGGTTGTAACCTTGTGCTACTAGTCTCGCTTTGTTTCTAGTGACTTTCCCATTTTCATCCATCTTGTTTCTGAAGACCCACTTAGTACCAATGATAGATTTTCCAGTTGGTCTTGGAACTAGGGTCCATACTTGACTTCTTTCAAATTGATTTAGTTCTTCTTGCATAGCCAGAATCCATCCTTCATCTTGTAGAGCCTCTTCAACGTTCTTTGGTTCAATCTCTGAGATGAATGCGCTGTTTGATTCTTCTCTGAATGCTGATCTGGTCTTTACTCTTTCTGATACACTTCCAATGATTTGCTCTGGTGGATGATCACTTCTGTACTTCCACTCCTTTGGAAGTGAGATTCCGCTTGAAGTCATGACTTGGTCGGACTGTTCAGGAATAGTACCAGGAGGTGACGGAGATTGATCTTCATGAACTGATTCTGATGGTTGAGCTCTTGTTGTGTCGTCATCTGCTTCATCATGATCTGATAGGTCTAGATTGAGAAAATCTCTTTCTAAACGATCAACGACCTTGATTGAACTATCATCGAACTTGACATTGATAGATTCTTCAACAACTTTTGTTCTTGAGTTGTAAAGTCTATAGGCTTTGGAGTGAGAAGAATATCCAAGGAGAATTCCTTGATAAGACTTATTGTCAAATTTTCCGATGTTGTCCTTGGTGTTGAGAATGTAACACTTGCATCCAAATGGATGAAAGTACGATACAGTTGGCTTTCTATCTTTCCATAGTTCATATGGAGTCTTTTTCAACATGGGTCGCATAGATATTCTATTCTGAATGTAGCATGCAGTTTCAATAGCTTCAGCCCAGAAATACTTTGGTAGGGAAGTTTCACTGAGCATTGTCCTTGCCATTTCTTGAAGTGATCTGTTCTTCCGTTCAGCTACACCGTTTTGCTGTGGTGTCCTTGGAGCTGAGAACTGATGGCTGATACCTTCTTGTGCACAGAATTTTTCAAAATCTTCATTCACAAACTCTCCTCCTCTGTCACTGCGAATGGCTGTGATGCAGTAGCCCTTTTCATTTTGAACTCTTTTGCTGAAGATCTTGAATGCTTGGAATGTTTCATCCTTGCTTCTTAGGAAGTAGACCCAACAGAATCTTGTGTAGTCATCGATAATGACAAAACAAAATCTTTTTCCAGAAACACTAGCTACCCTAGTGGGACCAAACAAATCCATATGTAAGAGGTCCAGAGGTTTGCTAGTACTGACAAAGTTTTTAGCACGACAGGAGGTACGATGCTGTTTGCTTTGAGTACATGCAGAACATGTAGCATCAGATTTAATAGATAGTTTTGGCAAACCACGTACTAAGTCATTACTTATGATTTTAGTAATGGTCCTTAAGGATGCATGCCCTAGCTTCCTATGCCAAAGCCATGTATTATCCTCTGATGATACTAGACAAGTTACATTTTGATTTGCTAGGTTTTCCAAGTTCGTCTTATATAGATTCCCTTGTCTCTGAGCTTCAAAGATGATTTTGTCATCGGAATCAGTAACACTACACTTCACTTTATTAAAGGAAACAGTGAACCCACTATCACATAATTGACTTATGCTAAGTAGATTATGTTTTAACCCTTCAACTAATAAGACATTATTAATTACTGGAAGAGGTTCCTTACCAACAGTACCTTCTCCAACAATGAATCCTTTTTGATTTCCACCAAAGGTTACAAATCCACCATCAGATCTAACTTGAATCTTGGGGAACATAGACTTTTCTCCCGTCATATGACGCGAGCATCCACTGTCCAGGTACCATTGTTGGCGTTTCCTTCGTTCTGTTAAGTAAATCTGCAACAGGAATTATTGATTTCTTAGGTACCCAGATTTTCTTGGGTCCTATAGGGTTAGTTGCACGCTTGGGAGGAATCTTCTTCTCATAGAAGATTTTCTTTCCTTCCTTTTCTATTGAACAGTTCACAACAAATTTAGATTCACTATCAATAGAAGAAGTAAACGATATATCAGACATAGTTTCATTAGACGGTTCACTGCTGTCAAAACCCAGACCACTTTTATCATATAAGTCTCTACTGTTTCCACATAGTTTAACTAAGTTGTCATGCCCTATTGTGCAAGTAGATAAATCATCAATCAAAACTTTGATTCTTTTCTTTAAAGCAGATACTTCCATTGTGGAGTCTTGTTTCTTTAAAAACTCATTTTCATGAATAATGGAATCTTTTTCTTTTAAAACTTTCTCATGTTCTTTTTGCAACTTGGAAAACTGTTTCTTCAGGTTCTTGTATTTTTCAGATAAAGTGTAAGAATGTTCAAGCAGTTCATTAAACTCTTCTTCAAGGTTTTCAGATCTTACCTCATCATCTTCATCATCATCTGATCCATCTACTGAAGCCATGAGAGCGAATAGAGATTCTTCATCTTCTTCTTCCTCGTCATCTTCAGAGTTGTTTTCAGAATCATCCCAGCCAGTTACTAGAGCTTTCTTCTTCTTGTAGAATGGTTTCCTGACAGGCTTTTTAGCTAGTCTAGGACAGTCTGGTTTGATGTGACCTGGCTTTTTGCATTCGAAACATGTAATGTTGCTTTTGTCTGCAGTTGAGGTGCTTTCACCTTTGTGTGGAAAGGATTTCTTTTTCTGACTTGATTCTCTTTTGTTGTCCTTCTTCAGGCCTTTTCCTCTTTGTTGTTTGATCCACATCTTTTTGAACTTTCTGTTGAATAGTGCTTGCTCATCATCGGACAGTTCTTCTGAGGAATCTTCTTCATCAGACATTTCTTTCGTCTGACTGTTTTTGGAGATGTTAGCTTTGAAGGCGATGCTTTTCTGCTTCTTTAGGCTTTCATCTTGAGAAAGTTCAATCTCATGAACCTTCAGAGATCCCAGGAGATCTTCAAGTTTTAGTGTGCTAAGATCTCTTGCTTCTTGGATAGCAGTAACTTTGGGTCTCCATCTTTTAGGAAGGCACCTCAGTATTTTTGTGATTTGATCAATGTGTGCGTATGTGCGATCGAGATTTCGAAGACCATTGATAATGGTTTGAAATCTTGCGAACATTTCATCAATGGTTTCATTTTCCTTCATTTTGAAGGTTTCATATTCAGCCACTAGTAAACTTACTTTGGCTTGACGTACATTTGCTGTACCTTCATAGGCAAGCCCTAGAGCTTCCCATACTTCTTTGGCAGTTGCGAGTCCATCAACTTTGTCCAACTGAGCTTTGCTTAAGGCACATAAGAGAAATAGTTTTGCCTTTGAATTGAGTTGATAGTCTTTGCGTTGAGCTTCTGTCAGCTGATCTTTCTTGATGGGTTCACCAGCGTCATCTTTATAGACGATGTTGCCATTTTCAATGATATCCCACAACTTGTAGCTTGAGGATTCTATGAAAAGTTGCATGTGCGTCTTCCAGTAGGGATATTCGGTTCCATCAAATAAAGGAGGCTTGTTGGTGGATGAGCCCGTAGCGATAGCTTGATCTTCTGCCATGGATCTTTACTCTACACCTGTTAAGATGTTAGTTCTAGAGCCTAAGCTCTGATGCCAATTGATATGTAAATAAGTAACACAAGAAAGGGGGGGTTTGAATTGTGTTCTTAAATATTACTTGTTAAAAATTTAGTTTATGAAAAGAAGATAAGTTCTTAAGAAAATTGTTCTGGTGACTTTTCAAAAACTGTTTAGTGCAGCGGAAGTAAGTAAATAAAGCAGAACGATCAGCACACAGGAATTTATACTGGTTCACCCTAAACGATTGGGCTACGTCCAGTACTTGGCCACCACCAAGATTTTCACTAGCAAGTATCAAGGACTTCTCCAATACAAGTATTAGACAGGACTTCTCCAAGTATTATCACGGACTTCTCCAAGTATTGTACAGGACTCCTCCTAGTATTATCACGGACTTCTCCAAGTATTGTACAGGACTCCTCCTACAATCAACAAGATTGTTTGGCTCTACAAGAAATCTCTTCTCAAAAGAGTTGGTGTAGACAATTTATGGCACTGGAACTCTCAAGTGTTTTGGGTTCTGAAAGGACGTTGGAACACACAAGAGTTCAGAATCTAAGAGAGAAGTAAGAGAAGAGGTTTGACTCTTTTAAGGTTTGGTATTCTCTCTTGATTTAGCAGAGGTATGAGATCGGATTTGACTCTTAGGAAATCTGCTGTGAGCTTTTAATGCTTTGAAGAATGTTTGGAGTAACTGCTCTTAGTTCTTTCTTTTCTTGCAATAAATTTTTCTCTTCTTGTCTTCTTCAATCTTCAGATATGTCCTTTATATATGATCTTGCTAGTTGTGTAGCCGTTGAGACACAAAATCTGGCCGTTGTTTGTAGCCGTTGTGAGTGTCATCTAACCATTGATTCAAATCTCCGGTTGGTAGCTTCATTAAATGCATGCTGCTGTTCAAAGCTATCCTTTAGCCAAAAAGGTGTACTTTGTCAGCTAGTAGGTGGTGATAGCTTTGGGCTACTTTGCAGAAGAGAGACATTTTGGAAAAGTGATGTTGACGTGTTGTCCTTTTTCCTCTTCATTGGTCATCGAGACTTCTCTCTTCAAAGGTAAATCAGTTTGCACGTGACCAGATTAGTTTCCTTCTGACTAAAGCATGGGGCAAATAGTTGAGATACAATTTTGACTTTCCCGCTCAAAGGCTTCTTCTGAAATTCTGAGGTATGACGTGGCATGAAACGATACAGAATAAGTGTCTTCCTTGTTTACTGGACGATGCGGTCATATCTTGCGTAAACTTCTTTTTCCTTATAAGGCTTAGACATATTCGTTGAAGCATGCGACCTTATAATATATATTTCCTGAAAAATGTCATTAACATCTGGAATTAGATTTTAGTAGAGAAAAGTATTTATAAAAATTGTTAGGATCAAAATAAGATTGAAACACGTTGTAACACGTTTGAACTTAACAATCTCCCCCTTTTTGATAATGACAATTTTTATTGAAAAGGATAATGATCAAGAGTAAAAAGAATTTATGCTCCCCCTAAATTGGGTAAGATAAAAGTTTTAAAAAAAACTTATTCAAATCATATTACTCCCCCTGAGTTGTATAAAACTTTGGTGTTAGGTTAAGGAAACAACCTTGAACTTGATCTTAAACTTTTCTATAATTCCTATTTTCTCCCCCTTTGGCATTATTAAAAAGAAAGGGAAAAGAAATAGTAGAAAGGTATAATATGCATAGTAAACATGGCAAACGTTAGTTATAAAACGATAAGCATGATGGAACGATAAAATATGCATAATCAGTGAACAATTGTCTGAAAACATAAAAGTAAATGCGAATTGTTCAGGATAGAGAGTTGGCCATTAGCCAAAGCGTGTCAGCAGCTGATCGATTTTCTGGGCAAGAGTCATGAACTGCTGGTTGATGTGGTCACGGTGGTCGTCAAATTCTTCTCTGGTGACAAATTGAGTCGCCAAGACTTGAGCACTTGAGCTTCCACCTTCAGTCTTGAAATCAGCTTGAAGTCCCTCAGATTCATCTTCTTCTTTTCCATCAGCAGAACTGTTCAGTTGTGACTCTGTATCATCTGCTTCTTCAAGCATCTTCTCTTTTCCTTTTTCAGTGTTGGCTTTCTCAGAATGAGAAACAACTTCAGGAATGTGAGTGGGTAGGAGTACAAACACCCAAGTTCCAAATTCCAGTGAGAGCGCGGAGGTCCGATTCAGATTACAGATGGTATAAGGATACCTTCTTTTCAAAAGTAACCTTAAGAGAAGATGGCAACAACGCCTTTTGGAAAGAGCGCTTTATTGCCGGATTACCTAGGCTAATGCAATCAAAAGTATTAACTAATTTATCCCTTTTTAATCAAGGAAATTCAGTAAATTTTAATTCTCTATCATTTGGAAAACTTCATAATACTGTAGTTTATACAGGAATACAAGTATGTACTGATTTTAAACTTCAAAATAAGATGCAAAAAGATATGCAGATTTCAAGAAAAGAAGTAGGTAGTTTCTGTGAACAATACGGAGTAGAACCTTTACAGGCTCCTAGTTCAAAAGCTAGACGAATTAATAAATCCCAAACAAAGCAATCTCAAGGCTATAAAAAGAGAAAGCCATTTCAAAAGAGATCATATGAACCAAATTCTTCGACTCAAAAGCCTACAATCAAGAAAGCTGTTGACCCAAAGAAAAAGAAAAATGTATGCTGGAAGTGTGGAAAGCCAGGTCATTATGCAAACAAATGTAAAACTCAACAGAAAATAAATGAGTTAGAACTAGATCAAAAAATTAAGGATAGCCTTATTAGTGTTCTTATTAATACTGAGGATCCTCAGTATTAATAAGAACACTAATATGGTATCAGAGCCGATGGTTAAGGCGATCAAGGCGATCATGGTGACGGCTCCTTGTGTCGAAAGTCTTCCTAGCAATGGTGGCTATGCGGCGTGTTCCGTTGATGGAGATCCAACGGCGGTGCAAGTAATTGGAGGTTTGAGCTTGAGATGGACTCACACTTGAGGGGGAGATTGTTGGGATGTCAAGTGTGAGTAAAGAAGTCCCACATTGGATGGTTAGAGGAGAGATGAACACTTTATAAGTGAGAGGACCCATACACCCATTTCCTTAAGGTTTTGGGTGAAAGATGTGGTGTCCAATCCACTTTGGTGTGCTCATGTAAGCCCAATGTGATGATCCCCGGTTTATCCTCTTGCGGCCCAACAGTGGTATCAGAGTCATTTCCCGTAAGGGAAGGGTTCTGGGATCAGACAAATGCCTCAGAATTAGAAAGAGGAGCCCCTAGGTTGGTTATTAATTATAAACCCCTAAACAAAGTGTTAAAATTGATACGATACCCATTACCCAATAAGACTGATCTTATTAAAAGATTACATAAAGCAACAATATTCTCAAAATTTGATATGAAATCAGGATATTACCAAATTTCAGTGAGGGAAGAGGACAGATATAAAACCGCTTTTGTCGTCCCTTTTGGTCATTATGAATGGAATGTCATGCCACATGGTCTAAAGAATGCACCTAGTGAATTCAAAACATCATGAATGATATATTTTATCCATATATGGATTTCACTATTGTATATTTAGATGATGTGCTAGTATTTTCAAAAGGTATAGACCAACATATTCAACATTTAGAAAATTTTATAGAAATTATTAAAAAGAATGGATTAGTAGTTTCAGCAAAAAAGATGAAAATCTTTGAGACTAAAACAAGATTTTTAGGTTATGAAATTCATCAGGGACAAATTACCCCGATACAAAGATCATTGGAATTTGCAAAAAACTTTCCAGATGAACTAAAAGAAAAAACTCAATTACAGAGATTTTTAGGATGTGTTAACTATGTAGCAGATTTTATCCCTAATATAAGAATAATTTGTGCTCCTTTGTTCAAAAGACTCAGAAAAAATTCCCCACCTTGGACCGAAGAAATGAGCCACAGTGTTAGGGAAGTTAAGAAATTAGTACAAAGCTTACCTTGTTTAGGGATACCAGACCCAGAGGCCTCATTAATCATAGAAACAGATGCCTCAGAACTTGGGTATGGAGGGATACTTAAACAAGTCAAACCCCAGTTTGCAAAAGAACAAATTGTTAGATATCATTCAGGTATTTGGCACCCAGCTCAACAAAAATATTCCACAGTCAAAAAAGAAATTCTTTCAATAGTTTTATGTGTTCAAAAATTCCAAGATGACGTTTTTAACAAAAAGTTTTTGATAAAAACTGATTGTAAAGCAGCACCTTCAGTCCTACAAAAGGATGTTCAAAATTTAGTTTCAAAACATATTTTTGCTAGATGACAATCATTACTTTCTTGCTTTGATTTTGAAATAACTCATATTAAAGGAGACAATAACTCCCTTCCAGATTTCCTAACAAGAGAATTTTTACAGGGAAAGCATGAGTGAGAAACCAAAATCAAAAGACCAATATGGACCCCCACTGGGTTCGTCATCGTCATCAAACTCAAAAGCAATTGCATCAACACCTCTTAAGATTGCTGGGTCCTCAACACCAGCTACCCCTTCAAAATCTTCTCAAAGACTCACTACCTCCCAAATGGTCAAGACACCTCCTCAAAAGGCCTCGTTAGTCCCACTGACTAACAAATATACAGTATTAACTCAAAACTCTTCAAAATCCCCCGTCAAACCAGAACAAACCGAATATCTAGAAAAACCAGAAGGTTTGCCATCCCTCATTATAGAAAAAGAATATTTCAATTTAAATCCAAGGGAGATAGCCACCCAGATATTTCCTCCTAACTTTCATTATGTCCCAGGACACCCTAAAAAGACCAGATTATTCTATGAATTCATTCTCGTCGATTCTGATTCCATAGAAGTCACCCATAATCCAGATAAGCAAGGAGAAATAGCTTTCTCCAAAATCAAAATTCTCAAAGTTCTTTCAGCCCAGGACTGGAATGCTCCCCTTCATTACTTCAAACAGTTTTCCAGACAGTTTGATCCTCCTAGTTATAATTACTTTGATTATATGGATGCTTGGTATCACACTTTGTATCTCAGACCATTTCAACATTCTTGGTTCATCTGGTTTCAAAAGGGAATTTCTTTAAAATTTTCACAGTGGTTTAAAGTCTGGTTCTATCAAATAGGACTAGATGAGTCTATCTTTCCTGAAGAAGTTAAACCATTATTCAAATACTTTGTTCAAAGAACTAATTTCATCATGGAAGACCAACTCCTTATGTTCACAGCTTCTCAAGCCATCTCCTGGATTATAACTTGGGACTGGAAATCTGTTCAAATTTTTGAAGACACTGAGCTCTATCAACTTTATCGTATTTTTAGAATAAAGTGGTGGGCAAAATTCAATATTTCCTTAATTCAACAAACCAAGATTGAAGCATGGGTAAGGACTTATCATCTTACTCAACAAAGCAAGAAACAGTTGTCATCTACACCCATCCCCCAACTTACTCAAGAAGCTTCATTTTTGCAAGAAAAATAAAAAATCATGGCAGAATTAGCATCGGCCAGCTCGCCAGAAGAATTCCAAAAAAGATTGGACATGGTGTCTGGGAGTCAAAAGTCGGATTCAGATACTTCATCAGTCAATAGTCAAAATTATCTTCAAGATAATGGAGATGACTGTTTGGGAATCAATTATCATCCATTTACCTGATAGGTAATCAGATATGATTGCAAAAGACAAAGGGGTCATCATCAAGATTCTTCATCATGGCAGACAAAGAATCTGCTTTTATCATTATTAAAGTTCATACTTTTGTAACTATAGTTACTTTGTGTAAACCGTAGTTACTTTTGAAATAACCATAGTTACCTTTATGAAAACCAGAGTTACTTTTCAAAAGTAACCATGGTTATGGTTTGTATAAATAGGTACCTAAGAGCTGTAAGAGGGGCATCGGGTTCTTTCCTTAGCTCTCTTCTCTCTCTCTCTCTATCTTCTATATTTTGGTATGCTTGTAACTTTGATATTTGAATAAGAAAAGCTTGTTTCAGTAAGTTCTTCCTCTGATTTCTCTTCTCTTCATTTACTCTTCATTATTATGAACTGCTTGCAAAACTTATTATGAACTGCGAGCAAAAACTAAATACGGAACGTAATTTTCCGTATTCTATTAAAGGGGGCTTTCCAGTAATTTCCCTACTTTAAGTGGGGCGCGGAGCCCCATAGGGGGGCCAAACCCAATTCCCACGTTCTGGCTACGGCTACCTAGCAGCTCGCTGTCCTTGTTGCTCGGCCATACCACCATCTCCGCCGGCGAGCGCTGTGTCTTCTGGACACCTCCGGCGAGGGCGATGGTCGGGTCCACGGTTGCTTCAAACCCTACCAAAACCCTCCACAGCAGAATCTCACACAGCAACAGCAACCTGAAATCCCCAACACCAACCAGAATCGCTATGAACCCGATCAAGTTCCGAAGCCCAAAAATTCGCGCTTCCTTGGCGGAAGCTCTCCTGAACGGCACTGGCACTCGTAAAGAAGAAGTTCTCGATGCCATAAGAGCAACCTCCGCCGCCTCTAACTGCCTCTCCGAAACTAACCTCCACTTGACAGTTCCTGGTCTCAACTCCAAAACCCGTGTGCTTTAATTCTGTAATATAGCGTAATGTAATGCAGGATTAGGATCCTCTGCATTTCTGTGTAGAAGAATTATGTGAATTTATTTGGCCTTTGATTTATATGTAATGTAATTTTGGGCGGCAGGTTCGGGATATTTATGATAGCGGCGACTACCTTATTTTAGTCACCACGGATCGCCAGAGTGCCTTTGATAGGGTTCTTGCTTCCATTCCTTTCAAGGGCCAGGTTTCTCATTCATTCTTGGAAACTGTTTATATTCCTATGTAATGTTGTTTGAATATCTAGTGGAAAGTAGAATAAACTAGAATGGAATGAAACAGAATGAAATGAAGTGAAGACTTGGATTCCTTCCAAATTGGAGAGAAAAAAGTGAGATATTAGAAGGAATGAGATGGATTACATTCTATTATATCTCATTCCATCTTATTTTAAATATTCCCAACAATTGACTGTGTAATGTAAAAGGTGTGGCTGAAAATTATTTCTTAGTGGTGGACTCGGACTGATGAATTACTAAATTTGTGGAATTTGATAGCATGATTGTTTTGTCTTGCAACTCTAGGTTCTTAACCAGACAAGTTTATGGTGGTTTGAAAGAACTAGGCACATAGTTTCTAACGCTGTGGTATCAGCTCCAGATAAAAATGTTACAATAGCAAAGAAATGTTCAGTTTTCCCAATTGAGTTTGTTGGTGAGTTATTTGCTATGATACCAACTTATTATTTTCTAATTCAATGTTTTAACTGATTCTTATTCATTTTTTATAGATTAACTTTCTTTTCACCATTTGTTTCTTTACTATCTATAACTTGAAAGACTGTTATCAACTTATCATGTATTTACAATATTTTCGGCAGGAGTCAGTTTTGTTTTTATTGGAGTTAGTGGTAATTACAGTTGTCTTATGATGTGTTTGAACATGGCAGAATCATCATATAATTGAATTTCTTATTAGAAATGCAAATACAATTTCAGGGGAGTGGTAAACCTGAAAAATAGTGAGAGATTATGTTTTTTTGGTTATATTTAAAAGGTTTTGATAGTTTCGATGATTTGTTAATTGGTTAACATATTAAACTGGAGCCACTTAAACTTTTTTTATTTGAATGAGCGATATTGTTTAATGTTGGTTGTAGGACAAGAGCCATTTTGTTAAAAAACAATAACTAGGGAAAAATAATAGGATACTATATGTTCTGTGTATATGCTTGGTATACTTGTTTTTTTCTAAAAAAATTGTTTTGGAAGAATTATCATTCTTGATTATCTAAATTTATGAAGATCCACATGTTCTCTTGTGCCTTTTCTTCTTTTCCGAATTTAATATTGCTGTTATTATAAACTGCCGTAAATATTTCAATCTTTTAAAAATGGAAAATGAGGATTCTAGCAACCATTCGTTGACACTTACGTTGCTGGTTTGTAGCTAGAGGGTTTGTCACTGGAAGTACGAGTACATCTTTATGGACAGTCTACAATAACGGCATTCGTAACTATTGTGGAAATGTCCTCCCAGATGGTGAGATTTTTTTCTAATCTGTCTCTCATTCTACAATTTGTTTATGCCTTGTGTAATAGGATATTAATACATGACATGGCAGGAATGGTAAAAAATGAGAAGTTACCTAAAACTATACTCACTCCAACTACCAAGGCTGCAGATCATGATGTTCCTGTCACTCCAGATGAGGTATGTTGCATAGTTTTACTCTTATCATTTCCTACTATGTTTTTCATTATGATTGAAATAACAATAAAGGATGGCTTCAGGAGAAGTCAACACTCAACATTTCCCAACTTAAAAGGGATGGATAATAAAGGGACTGGGGAGTTCTCTTATATTATTGGCTTGCATTATCAACTAGTTTCTAGCCCCCTTTTTTGAAAAAAAAGATCCTTATGCTAAATTATCAATGTCATTTTCCTTCAAGATTGGTTTATTGCAGTTTTTATGTTATTACATGTTTGAAAATGCCATCCAAACCACTAATGCTGGGTCTAACCTAACAGAAATAATAAGCACTATTATGGTCATGGACTTATTTGTTTATGGTGGACCAACCTAGTAAGTTGGTAAAAGTAAGCATGACTATCAACCTAATATGCTCCATGTTCATTAATGAAATATTCATGAACCAATTGGATACTCTTTTCACAACATTTTTTCTCACAAATTCTTGCTTCTTCTATGATGCATTTACCATGCAGATTATAGAAATGGGACTGATGACTCAAGCTGATTATGCAGAAGCTAGTGAAAAAGCATTGAGCTTGTTTGAGTATGGGCAGGTAATAAGGTTCTTTGACTAGGTCATTGTTAAATTTCGGAAATAAAGAAAGTAATGAAGTGCCTTCTCATTCTAGACAGTAATGTTTAACCTGTAGCATCTCTGCAAACATTTAATAAGTCTTAGAATTTGGGCTGAGCCTAACTCAATCATAAAAGTTAGTTCTTATGGTGAAGATTGTTCAAGCCTTTAAAGGGACTACTTTGGTCTATAGCTAAACTAAGCATGTTTATCCAACTTATATTCATCATTTGACTAAGGATCTTTGTTGTTAAATGATAAAAGGTATATACAAGACAAGTTGGGAATTAAAAATTTGCAAAACCATGTCAAACCACCTCTATATATATATTATTCAATGAAAGAAATTATCATCATAATCCAATAGCCCACATATCATTTCAATCATTTTCATCAGCAACATGATTAAAAAATGCTGCTTTAGACAGGTCACTCAAACAAATGCCATGTACTTCTACCAACCTCACCTCCTGCCATATAAATTTCATTTCCCCCCGAAATTTGTGTGTACTTTGTACTGACTAGTGGGGAAATCTTGATTTTATGATCTTTTTATCCAAGGAACCTAGTGTGCCGAAATCATTCAATTGGTATACCCTTAGGAATGTAGATGGTTGGTCCCTTGATTGATTACTCAATCGTTTGTGCATAACATATATTTGAACCAATATTAAGTATCTTTCCTTTCTTTGTTGCGCATTTGACATCTCCATTTGATTGTCTTTACAGCAAGTGGCTTTGGAACATGGCCTCATATTGGTAGATACTAAGTATGAATTTGGCAAGGCAGATGATGGTTCAATTCTGTTGATTGATGAGGTTTTATGCTATCCCTAATACATATGTGATTCTCACATGCACTCACACACTTTGTCTATATGAAGTTTTTTTTGTTCCCAACTCCAGGTCCATACTCCTGATTCAAGTAGATATTGGATTGCCAGTTCCTACTTGGAGCGCTTTCAAAATGGTCTTGAGCCTGAAAATGTTGATAAGGTGTCTATGTCAATGTGTACCTTTATTTTTCCTCAAAAATAAAAAAGAATGTGTACCTTTACCTACTTCATTGAGTGAGATGTATTTTTATTGCCAGTGTACAAATTTCGTGGATGTAAGAATGTAAGCAATTTGCTACGTCTTCCATCTATTTTTTTTATGAGTTATAGATAGTAAGCAATTTGCTAATATTTAAGAGTCCAATTTTTAGGAGTTCTTGAGGCTGTGGTTCAAAAGTCACTACAACCCCTATGAAGATGAGGTATTTCACATTTACCATGCTAATGCTTAGCCTATAGGCTTCAAATATGCATCAAATCACACTTGTGACTTTTGTTTAGGTCCTTCCTGATGCTCCTGAAGATCTTGTTTTAGAGTTGGCTTGGCGGTATGTTTATTGGCACTTGTTCCTTTTGCCCTTGATATATTCTGCTTTGAACTTATTTAGAGAAATGGTTAAGAGTAGTGTATGATTTTTTTTTCTAGTTTTGTTCTGACTAGAAAAAGATGGACTTATTAGTAATTCGCTAGTTTTTTTCTGACTTTCGAAGTAAGAACCTTGCATAGATTTCAGTAATGCATCATGTCTGTAACTGGTATGTTTTAGTTTGTCTGTGCAATTTGGTGTAGCAGAACCAGTGCCATATATTGTCCTCTTTTCATTTTGGAAAATAAGATATATCCTCGATAATGTAAAAGGGGAAAACTGAATTACAAAGTAAAGCAGAAAAATTCCCTTGTCTGAGCTTGTGCTTACCATTTCAAAGCTGCCTATGCTCTTCAGTTCCGTGTATTTATTGAAGGTTTGTCTTCAAAATTTTAAGCTTATAGCTTAGAAAGTCTTAATATTGGGAAAAGGTAATCTGAGAAAGAAATTTCTGTTGTTTTCCCATGTATGAAGAAAAAATTCTGACATGTTCTTGCTAGTATGTATAATACAGCATATATGCTCTCAATTGTGTAAAAATGTTTCCACTAATTAGCATTTTTCTTGATACTGTGATCATCACAGTTTCGGTATCCTATTTTTTTAACATGTTTGTCCAGTTTATGATTGCTTACATGGATCAACTTTCTGTGAACAAATTATAGTTGATTTTGAGTGCACAATTTTAAATTTTTATTCATCTGAGCATTATACTATTCTTCTCGGCAGATATATTTTCTTGTATGAGACCATTACAAAATCCAAGTTTGAGGTGCTATTGACTGAGGTAATCCATACACCAATTTATTTGATTCTATTATCCAATGCAATTAATACTAATATAACGAGTTTTCTTCCTGCAGGAGCCAATTCATGAGCGAATTTCACGAAATGTTGCAAATGCACTGTCGTCCTTATAGTAACCCTGGAATATTAGGGGCCATCTTAGCTCTGTAGTTTAATGATCTAGCTCATACTAAAAAATACATTAAAAACATCAAATTAACGGAGAACTACCAAGAAGTTTTTATTTCTCTAAATAAACAGAAAGGCAGAACAAGCTTTCATGCTCTTCCAGATAAAGCTTGTTTCTAGATTGTCATGAAAATAGTTCAGAAATTTGACACCTTGTGACTTTTTCTCTTTCTTCTTTTGCCCCAAGAACAAAGAGCTGTTTTTGAAGGCAGAACCAAATGTGTCCTTTGCCTTGTATTTTTTTCCCTTGTGACAGTACTTTTGGATTTATCAGCCATCCAGCCAGAAAGAAGACAGGGAGCCATTTAGAAAAAGTTGCTCGTACATTTTTTTTGTTAGTGGTTTCAGTTATTCTATTATAACTTTTATATTATGATAACTAAACTTCAATCTGTGATGGTACCTTGAAAAGTTACTGCTGTGTAATATAGAATTCAATGTTTTCATCGTTTTACATTACCCTAAATGAATTCTCTGTTGCTGCAACTTTGTATTGTAGATCCCCGTCTCAAACAACCATCTAAATGTTGCTAATTTGCTGGATAACAAGGGGCACTATCCTTTACTTATATTAAATTTTATTTATCCATTAGTTCTAACATTTTATGTAAAATGTTCAGTGTGGGTTTTTCACCTTTTGAAATTTGAAAATTTAATAAAGGATGAAAATGTCAAGTAAAACATTGTGTTTAATTATCCTCTTTTTTATCAATATGGAAGGGTCCCTCCTATTTAATAAATATGAAGAGAGAAATAGACATACATGGAACTCTTGGCCATGGAGCAGGAGGATGGATTGCAGGTTTTTTTTGGTAGAGGAACCCTGTAGGAAATAACAAACATGGAACTCTTGGCCATGTGGCATGGGCTGAACTTGGTTTGGGATAGGGGTTTCAGACAAGTTATTTGTCAGTCAGACTCAACCGAAGCTTTAGCTCTGGTGCTTGGTGTGCCTCCTCCGCGGCATCGCTATGCAGCTCTGATTTGGAGTATCAAGGATCTTCTATCGCGAGAGTGGGAGGTGTCCATGACCCACATGCTCCGAGAAGGGAACTCATGCGCTGATTTCCTTGCGAAGTACGGTGCAATGCAGGATGAGCCTTTGGTTTTGCCGCAAGAGCCTCTTCCTGGGATGACACAGCTCTTGTTCTGGGACTCTGTGGAGTTCTTGTTTGAGAGGGGTTGACCTCCTCGTTTTTTTTTTTTGTCTTTTGTTTTGTTGGGGCTTAGCCCCGCTCTTTTACCAAAAAAAAAAAGAAGAAAAATAGACATAAAATTTTAACTTAAGAAAGCTTGAGAGAAAGTTTACATGCACTTGAGAAGATCTACATCCTTTGATAAAAGAAGATTTTATATATATATATATATATATATAATGCATCAAG
This sequence comes from Lotus japonicus, assembly GCF_012489685.1. Taxonomy (NCBI): domain Eukaryota; kingdom Viridiplantae; phylum Streptophyta; class Magnoliopsida; order Fabales; family Fabaceae; genus Lotus; species Lotus japonicus. Next base: position 59,975,885 of record NC_080041.1, on the reverse strand, counting down.
AGAAACAAAATATTAAAATGCAATGCAATAAACCAAAGCTTGTCTATCCAGCTAGGTCTCTTGTGGTATGTGCATGACAGTTTCTTTATCGACCTTCAAGTCTTCAAAGTATAAACTAACTCATGAATGCAATGAATCTATGACTCCTTCTTGCTTATAAGTGGAGGTGTAATTGAAACAACACCTATAATGCACAAAGTAGCAACTTGAGTTGAGATCATACAGACTTCCACAAATTATAACTCTACCAGAGCTAGCCCAACCCTGCAACTGAAATCAAGGAACTCATAAGCACAAATATAAATTAATAACATAAATTTTACGTGCCTATATCACATTCCAAGCGACCAAAAGTCTACTATACTCTTACTTTCATAACACTAACCTCGAATATATAAAAAAGGTGGGTATTAGCATAATTTTATGGTTTTATTAGTTATGAGTGTGTTCATTCCATCATCTTACATCCAAACTAGGAGTACGAAAATTGAAAACTGATGATAAGTAATCGAATTTGATGGAATCAGTTTCATCATATTCCATTTCATCTTTGATTTAACAAAACCTTACGACAGAACATAAAACCATTTCATCCTATCCCACCTCGTATCATCAATTTAAGCATAAAGCTAAAATTTATGCTTAAATTTCGAATTTTAATTGGGTGCTCATTTGTGCACATCAATCTGATAATTTAGCGAGACAAGCTATTATGCGAGTGAGTCCTATGGGATCTCTTATGATTGTTCTGATGACAAGTCAACTGTGATTGAGTGCCTTCGACTTTTGGGTCTTTAAATAGGTATTTCTTAGTTTTTGATGTTTTGTTTTTTATCCAATGAGTGCATGCTCTGTGCAGTATCCGTGCTGGCTATGTTTTTGTTGTTGATAGAATAGGAATATGTTAATTATTCCATATTTGATTACCTGTAATTACTCTGAGTAGGTGGTTATCAGATGATGTTATGTCAATTGTTACTCTATTATTTTCTCTTTTCTTTTTCCTACTTGTATTGGGTTGAAGTACCCCTTGTACTTCATTTCAATATATTTCTTATTGCCTATAAAAAAAACTCTATAATTAGGTCTAGCATTTATGTATTTAGTCAACCATGCATTGTATAAATATTGGAACATTCATCAATAACCAAGTAATATTCACCAATTACCTTACATTCTTACAGGTTGGGGTGTGTCTTTAATCATGGCATGCTAAATAATTATTTCTTTAAATTTATAATTATTTCATTTTATTCTTTGCAGTATATTTATTCACATTGTATTTGAATGAGCCTGATATAATTATTTCAAATTATCATATCAAAATATCTTTTCATATAAATTAAAATTAATAATATGAATTTGATTTGCAAATAACAAAAACAACTGATAAACTTATTTTTATTTTGAAATTAGATTTTTTTTACTTCTACTGGTCTCGAAACTGAGACAAATTAATTGACATTGACATTTGAATTATAACCAAACCAAGCCACCATGGAATATTGGGATCAACAATTTGAAATTAGATATTAAAGGACAACTAATTTGAATTAGGGATTAAATTTTTATAAATATTAGAGTATAATTGGTTTAAACTTGAAATAGATAATGACAACTTGAATTTGAAAAAAAAAATGAAAAGAGTCACAACAACACTGCATTTGGTTCAATTGAAAAGGGGAGGAACCAAAAGGGGTGAAAGGGATGGTGGAAGGAAAATGTTTGTATTTAGTTACATTTAATGGGGTGAAAAGTTTTATGGTGAATTATTAACCATTCCGTTTATGTAAAAAAATAAAAACCATTCCACCAAAGAATACAAAATAAAAAAAACACTCATAATCTAAGGAAATGAATAATGCATCTGATATCCCACGTCGTCAACTTAAGAATCTTTTTTTGGTTACACATCAACAGATCAACTTAAGAATCTAGACGCAATTTTTTTTTATAAACTAGATTTATGCAATTAAACTATAAGTTTGTTGATAATAGTTATATGAAGTAATTTCAAAAAGAAGAAGCTATATGAAGTAAAAAAGATAAATTCCTGTACTCCTCATCTTGTATTTGACACTTCATTATTTTTCCCCCTAAAATGTACTACTACCAAGGAAACTTCAATTTAGAATTTAACCTCAAAGAAAACCTAAATTCAAAATATGAGATAGATTTTGAATTGAAAGTAATGGACAAGAGCACTTGGTAGTCTGTTATGTTTGTGCTAAAATTTATAGATTCGAACAGCTATCGGAATTTGTTCTGTTATTAGTGAGAAGATTACAAAATCACAAACACAATAGAAGATTGATGATGCATCTTACATATCATCCCACGCCATCAACTCAAGAATCTAGATAAGATTATGCAAGTTAAGTTGATCATATTTATATAAGGTAAATAAATAAATTACAGAGCTTCGTTATTTTTTTCTTCTCTAAAATGTACTACTATCGTAATAAATTAAGGCAATTTCTGTTCAAAATATTAAGGCTATTTCTTGGGTTATGTAAATGACTTTAGTTAAAGTTTAAGTTAAAGAAGACTACTTTAAAAAAAAGTTTAAGTGAAATTATCTTAATTATGTGTGAACTGATATTTAAGATAAATGATAAAATACGAAATTTGAATTTCTCTTATTTTATATCTTTAGTTCATCTAGAACGAGGTGATTTAACCCGAACTCTATTAGGATTATATACATTTCTCTCAATTTCATCTCATTTACTCTTTTCATCTTTTATTATAAGATCCCTAATTATCTCATAATAACATAATGAGTCTTATAATAGAGGAGCGATGAAGTAAAAGAATACTGAAGCATATGCCTTGAAATTAAATGATGTAATTGAGTGACATGAAAATAAATTTTGAAACGCACACAACCCAACACGACGTGTCCATTACAGTCTTGTGTCTTTGATAAACGCACCATATATTACAGATAGAGATAAAGTGAAGAATGCATTGATTAAAGAAAGAAGAAGATTTAATTCTATCTCTTGACAATAGCCATAATAATAACAGAACGAACGATCGATCTTTTTGATAGTGGTTTTTAAAACAGAATTGGTCTCGGTTCAGCGATGAGAGAGAGAAAGGAAAAAGGGTAATGTGAAATAAATACGTGGAGATTCCAATTCCAATGTAGTTAAATCGTCAAGGACATGACCGTCATTTCAACCAAGGTTTTGATTATTCCCTAATTCTCAGACCTCTTTCTCTCTCTCTCGCTTCCAGCGGACACACCCAACAAACTTTTAGAGAGAGAAAGTAGAGAGAGAGTGAGTGCTCTCAACAAACTCACACTCACTCTCACACACTCACTCAAATCACTCTATCGATTCCGTTACTTGTTATTATATATGTTTGAAAACCAAAACCCTAAACCATTCATTCATTCACACTCTCTCGTAACGATTTCAGAATCGTGTGAAGCAAGATTCATTCATTCAATCATGCCTCGCCAACTGCCGCCACCGCCTCCGGTTCCCAACCGCCGTCTCGACCCCAAAATCTGGCGAGCATGTGCCGGCGCCGCCGTCCAGATTCCAACTCTCAATTCTAGGGTTTACTACTTCCCGCAGGGGCACATGGACCAGGCTTCGTCACCTCCTCAGCACCTTTCTCATCGCTTGGTTTCCCGGCCGATGATTCTCTGCCGCGTCACCGCCGTGCAGTTTCTCGCCGATCATCTCACGGATGAGGTTTTCGCGAAGCTTGTTCTGCATCCGGTTACGGAGTCGCCGCAGCGGTTTCCGCTGCCGAGTGAGGATGACGGCGGTGAGAAGGTTGTGTCGTTTGCGAAGATTTTGACTCCGTCGGATGCTAACAACGGCGGTGGCTTCTCTGTGCCGAGGTTCTGCGCTGATTCAATCTTCCCGGCGCTTGACTACCAGGCGGACCCGCCGGTGCAGAATCTGATTATCACTGATGTTCACGGCGTGGCGTGGGAGTTTCGGCACATTTACCGCGGGACTCCGAGGCGGCACCTGCTTACTACCGGGTGGAGCAAGTTCGTTAACAGCAAGAAGCTCGTCGCCGGCGACTCTGTCGTGTTCATGAAGAACCCCAGGGGGGAGATGTTTGTTGGACTCCGCCGCGCCTCTCGGTTTGCCGGCGGCGGCGACGGGGCCAGGCGGAGTTTTCCGATCGGCGTGGTGAGGAGCAGGGTGGAGGAGGAGGAACCGCCGCAGGAGGAGAGGAGCAAGGAGGGATTCTCGAGGAACGGGAAGGGGAAGCTGTCGCCGAAGTCGGTTGCGGAGGCGATGGAGTTGGCTGCACAGGATATGCCGTTCGAGGTGGTGTATTATCCGAAGGCTGGGTGGTCCGATTTTGTGGTGAAGGCGGAGGCTGTGGAGGAAGCGATTCGTGTTAGGTGGAGCCCTGGGATGAGGGTGAAAATGGCTGTGGAGACTGATGATTCGTCCAGGTTGACCTGGTTTCAGGGAATGGTCTCTTCGGTCAGTTTTTCTGATAATGCCCCTTGGCCACGCTCCCCTTGGCGTATGCTTCAGGTATTCTTATGCTTCATCATCTCTAGTTCTCTACGGTTTGCGTTATGTTAATGATTTGGGCATATTATGAGTTTGCTTGTTTGTACAAATTTTACTTCTGATTTCTGATATGGAAGTTTTATAATGAACGGCGAGATTCAAAATCAGAGGTGATAAAATTGTGTCAGCAATGACGCTGAGTTTTGAGTCAAACTGCAAAGTATTCAATAGATTGGAAAATGTTTTGGCAGGAGCAGGAAATGCTTATTGGTCTATTAGGGTGTCTCAATAGTCAATATATCCTCTCATTTTCACGAGGATTATGTTTCCCATCAACCCATCAACACCATATTAAACATGGGTACCTGCAATTCATAAAAAAACAGAACTAATGCTGAAAGCGCTAGACCTAGTCTGATAGAGCCAAATGGCATCATTTTTTCCATGTAGGTGGTCCCACCTAATGGGATAAGGCTCAGTTGTTGTTGTTCTGTACTTCTGGGGTGAAATTTATATTCAATTACTAATTTTATTTCATAATGAAAACTGGGAATGATTTTGTGGCTTGTGATTCCATTTAATGTGGCATTCAAGATGATGGAGTGTGGGGAACCAAATATATTTCACCCTATTTGCTGAAGAAATATAAGAATCAAAGAGTGGCTTGTGTTTTTGAGTATAAAAATTTTGTAGAAGGGTTAAGTTAGATTATACTTAGCATTTTAGCCAATATAATTGCATGGAGGGATTATACTGAGTAAATACCAGTAAGGTAACAATGATTAACCTCTGTTTAAGGGTAATATGTTGTTCCAGAAGGGGTTAAGGGATTATTTTGTTGTATAGTTGTTTCTGTTATGCCTCTCGAATTTCTGCATTTTTATTCTAGTCTACTCGGTTTAATTCATCAGACTGCTGTGGATTAGAAGTAATTCAGGATTGGTAAAATTTTATCAAACCAATGGATACTGTTTTCAGGACATATGAAGTAGCTACAACAAAACTCTGTCTGTTTCGCTTCCTTTTTTTTTTTGCAAATTCTGGTTGCAAAGCTTTTCTTTTATTTATTTATTTTTACTATTTTGACTTTTGTGACATTTCTTTTGTTTTGGATAATCATCTTTGGCAAAACAAATTTCTCTAATTTTGCAGCATACTGTATCAAACTTGGTCACTGCCAAAATGTCTTTTGTCACTATATTTGGAGTACTAATTGCACTTCTATTCTCTGCAACTTATTTCATGCATTTTTTGGAGAGTTTAGAGATGCAGCTTTCCTTTAGACATGGCTCTCCATGAACAATCAAGAAAATTCGACTTCGAAGAGAAATGACGAGTGACAAATATTACTACTTCCCTATCACTTTAAAATTTAGATGTCACTGAAATTTGGGTTACCACTTTTGAGACAAGGTTAACCTTGCAGTTCATGTGCTGTCACAAAGGGCCATGGCACAATTGTTTTGATATACATTATAATGTTGGGGTTCAACAGTTTCTACAGTTTTTAGGTCTAAGTAGGATGAAATGAATAGAGGGGGTGGAGATTTCTGCTCTTATTTGAATGTATTAAAGAGAAGAAAGCAAAAGAGGATAAATAGGGCCCTTAGTGTTATTGAACTTGTCTTAAACCTATTGAACCGATTGATCTAAAAGGAAAGCCTCCATACAGTGCTTGATGCTATGCATCCTATTAATCTGACCAACCCAAGGTCTTTGTCCTTTTATGGCCACATCCCACCCTCCAGTGATTTTATGGCCACAACCTGGTGTTTTCCAGTCACCAATTACTCTGCTTTCCCTTTTATCTCACTTTCCCCACATGTTTCTCTTGTTCTCTCCCTGTCCTGTTCTTTTATTCTCTTTCTCTATGTTTTGAGCTATTTTTTTTTTTTTTTAATTTTATGTTGAGCATTTGTACTTCATTAGTATAAAGTATTCGATCTGTATGGCAAACTTTAGAATAGAGCTATCTTGCTACGCTAGATTGGGGTCAGCCACTATTTACTGCTGTCCGGGGCTCATAAGTCATAACGTTGATACACAATCTTCATTGCCGCCTTTATCAGTAGAAGAATTAACATATGTTTTTTTCTTGTGTTACTATATGTGAATCTTGATTGTACTGTCCATGTGAATTTTTTAACCAGTTTTATTGGGAGTCTCTCTTGTAATGTGGCACTTATGTAGGGGAAATTCTCAGAAAAATCTTTTGCTTGCCTTTAATTTATTATATTATTAGTCTTTGTATTATGACTTATGCTGCTGAAGTTGCACTTTTTGAAGTTATCATCTTTCACAAATGACTGATATTGGCCATTTATCATTTCTGATATTTTCATCATAGATCACATGGGATGAACCTGAAGTGTTGCAGACTTCCAAGTGGGTCAGCCCTTGGCAGGTCGAACAGGTGTCTACCACACCTGGACTTCATACTGTTTTCCCTCCAACAAAAAGGTTCAAAGCTGCTCAGGGTTCTGGGATGTTCGCTGATGGAGAGGGAGACCCCTTTTCTATGACAAGATTCACTAATTCAACAATGGGACACTTGAATCAAACATTGTTGAATTATGGTATTTTTCCTGCTGGCATGCAGGGAGCCAGGCATGATCTATTTTCTTCATCAAGTTTTTCCAACTTTCCAAGTGACAACTCTCACTTGTATATGGGTAATTCCTTTGGGAGCAACACAGTGCCCAGGTTGCATGCTTTGTCAACCGAGCTAAATGTCGGCAGCTCTCAATCTGGCGACTTGTCACCAGATAGCCATAGTAGTCTGCATTCCTTGGGAACAGACTCTGTTAGGAACCAGAACAGCAACTCAGCTAAACCTGGGTCTTTTTCATTTCAGCTATTTGGTGCAATCATTCATACAAAACAGCCTGATGAAAGTGGTTCACAGGGTACTGGTTGTACAGGAGATGATAGCAGCAAGGGCAACGAAACTGAAGGCATTGACAACCCGCTGGATGATTCTTTGACTTACTCAAAATTGCTTGACAGGCTTGATAGCCAATGCCAAAGAGCCTCGACTGTGGAGGCATGTTATTTGTGAAAGTAGTTATGACCATGTCGCATATAAGTAGCTGTACAGGTATGCTTATATCTGAGTGAATTGAATTCCTCTCTAGAAATGAATCGCATTATAAAATCAGATATTGATGCTTTATTGATAAATTTTGTGCTGGAATTTTTACTGTAATGGCATTTATTGTGCTGTTTGATTGTTATGTAAATGTATGATGTGTTTTTAGGGACTGTTCTGATCAAGTGCAGGGTAAATTTGATTCTGAATATATTCTCAGAAGTGATAATTGATAACATAAATTTAGTTTTTTGCCAATAAGCGCATTGTAGTTATAATGAATATCAATTATAATTTGTTATCCCTGGACTATCTTTAGTATACTCTTGATACTGGGGCCTTAAAAAAATTCTGACCGATTGTGCATGGCCAAAGCCAAAACGACAGATTCATCTTCCTTATTTTGATTATAGTATCAAATCACATTTTACTTTGATAATGTTATTGAATCATGACTGGAGGTTAGTGATCAAATTTTTTGAGTATTCTGAACATGTTCATTGTCTTCCTTTTTGTTGACTAACTGATACGTATTAAGTTTCTAATCCAACAGAACTTGGCATTGTGTTGTCTAAATCAATTTTTAGAGTATAGCAGCTCATAACCAAAACTAGTATATCTATGGAAAGACCAACAGAGTCAGTGGACTACTGAAAGTTGTTTGTCTGAGTAGGATAACCCTTTTTGAAACTAGCATAGTGCAAGATTGTTTATTTAGATAGCATGAAATTCAATGGCTAAAATTGGGAATCTGTTACTCTGGCCTCTTAAGTGAGTATATATTATTGAACAGCTTATAATGGTTTGCATGATTTGTTGTTTAAGTGCATCATTATGTGTTTAGGTGACTAAATTTCATGTTCAATTAACTTTCTGCTGAAGTTTCTTTGTTTGGCTTCCATGCAGGTTTTTCACGCAGACAGAAAGCTGACCACCCTTTTGACCTTGCAGTCTGCTTGTTTTCCCTTGTTGCTCTTGTTGAAACTTTGGAACAACAAAACTAACTTCGCTATATTTGGTCATGTGTATCAATGTTAATATCTGAGGACCTTATAATATTGCCAAATGCAAGTTCTATTATCTCTTTCCCCCCTTAACCGTTAGATTAATTGGTCTTTATGGGGTATGTTAATTTGTGAGTACATGTTTATTATTCTGCGCCAACTTATTTTACTTCTAGTTAGAGGCTTAATCAACGCTAGTTTCTTATTTTGATGCATATTTTGCAGAGGTTAGGTAGGATTAAATTTGATGCATATTTTGCAGTCCAACGGTTCTATACAAGTTGTGATATCTTATGTTTGCTTATGCTGAATTGAGAGGTGTTAAGAGGAAATAGAAACATTTTACCAATTTGTACGAAGGAAACTAGAGGAGAAATAAGTTTTTCAGAGTTAAAACTTTCTAAGAATAATTTCTCTCATTGTAGATTTTTCTCCCCTCAATGTGGATATCTACCAGGTTACAAACAGATATTTAGTGTCCATTTCCATTGCAACTTTGGCATTTCAGCATAATCTAATTTCGAAAGTGTAGTGCAAAACTCTATGATGTTCAATAAATTTTCATGGGTGTATCTACAGTTTTCTTTTCCATACATAATTCACATATATAATAATTTTGTCTAGCAAACTAGGGTGAAGTGTAATTTATGGAAAAAGATGTCAAAAAATAGTGCTTCCACCCTAGTTTGTTTGAGTCGAGAACATGGATAGTGAGAATTAGAGAGAATTAAAAGCAGGGACTCGTTGCTTTTTCTAATGTCTTCTCGCAAACCAAGAAAATGAGGAAGTTAGACTCACTAAATAAATAAACTAAAAAAAAAAACTAGCTTGCTTTACCGCCGGCGACCACCACTCACGAACACTTTGTCTTTCTGATATTCTGAAAACTATCTAATATTTTATTCATGTTGTTGAAGAATGGATGAACTCTATGGGTGTAATTCGACTGATGTTAATCTTTGCATGCTGTTGTTCTTGACACTCATAAGATTGTATGTTTGTGACTCTAGGGAAGAATTGGTAAGAAACTATGATTTGAGAGTAAGTAATTAGTTCTCGAAAACAATGTTCTTTCGATGAATGGATGATGGGGGATATATGTGAAATTCAGCTATAATATAGTATGTTGATTATTGTTCTATTTTTAGGACCTCTAGTGTGGCAAAATATTGCTGCATGGACATGATTCTTTATCGGAATAAAAGTTAATTATGTGATTGAAGTGATGGATTTCTTGTTCTTAAGTTTATGCATGTCTTTGGTAACAAAAACGAAGAAACTTGGTTGCTTGAGGGTTAAATTTCAGGTGTTGTTTTGATTCCATTTAATTTGCTACAAAATTAGTGTTTGCTTAACGTTTAGCATATCATATTAGTTTATGAATTACTGACTCAAAGTATGAATGACAGTAATGAATTTAGCTGCCCACAAGTCAAATACTAAGATTGATTTGGATGAGTTTATATATAGTTAAATTGAGGAGAGTTTCTTAATTTTATATATAATCACTTTTGATGGTTACTTAGAGATGCCTAAAGAGGGATAAAATGTGGATTATGATATACTAAGAGAAATGAGACTTTCAAAAGTCCAATTAAGAAACATTAATTATCTTGCTAGAAAATAGATTGATCAAGAATTATGTAAAATTGGTTCCACATAGTTGTTAAGATTAATAATGATGAGTTTAATTTTGTGTTCAGAAGATACAATAATATCAATAAGAATTTGTTCATGTTTCAAAAAAAAAAAAGAATGTGTTCTTAGTAAATTTTTTTTGAGGGCTATTTTGCGATTGTTGTATGATTTGCTTAAAGATTCTTTTATATAATGCTTTTTTGTTTATTGTTGTATAATTAAGGTTAAGGATGCTTCATGTATTATGCAATTGATAAAATTATTTTTTAGTGGAAAGTAAAGCTTAAGAAAAATGTAATAAAATGTATTATGATAATTTATAAATTTTGCATATATTTGTATGATTTTTGTGTTTTTAATTAGCTGAGAATGGAGCTCAATAGGCTGCGATGTTATTTTAGATACAAGATGTTAGTTGTGCAATGATACTAATCTAGAAATTGTGCACTTGTTTGTCCTATTTGTTAGCTGAGAGAGAAGCTTAAAAGGGTGTGATCCAGTATGAGATGTATCAGTGGTTGTGTGTGATAACTATTAGAAACTTATATGCGTGTGTTTGTATGTAACTTTATTTTTTTCAATATAACTATCACTTTAAGTATACATATTAATCTATTAACATTTTATGAGTGTTTAATTTGTTTATATAGGTAAATTTGGTTTTTTATCATTGAAGATAGTGAGTAAGCAATATGAAAAATGAAAAAGTTATGAGTTTTTTTTTAAGAGTTAAATAAGGGGTCTTTATTTCTACTATTGTATTTAATGCTACGGTTTAAGTCTCATTTACGTATGTATATTAAAGAAGATATAGATTGAGTTTAAATATTTTTTTTCTTAATGATTTTTATTAATAAATATTATTTTTATTTAATTAATCTAATTTGAATACTTTTTACACATAAATATATTTCTTTTTTTTGTTTAAAAAATATTTCAATTTTTCTCAATTTATTATTAATAATTAAAATTATTACTATTTTTAATTAATACTTAAAAAATTATTTTTTTATAAGAAACTCAAAAGTTGGTAACAAATTATTTTTAATTTATGACTTTGAAGTCTTTCTTAATGTGTTTAATGCTCTTATTGCTAATGTGATTAATGCTATTTTTTCAAGTCTTCTTTACATACGTATACAGATATAGATATAGATATATTTCAAATATTTTTTTCTTAATGAGTTTTATTAATAAATAATATTTTTACTTAATTTATCTAATTTTTAATACTGTTTACATATAAATATATTTCTCTGTTTTTTTTAATATTTCAATTTTTCTCAATTTATTATTAATAATTAAAATTCTAACTATTTTTAATTATTACTTAACAAATTATTTTTTTATAAGAAACTCAAAAGTTGGTAACAAATTATTTTTAATTTATGACTTTATAGTCTTTCTTAATGTGTTTAATGCTCTTATTGCTCATGTGATTAATGCTATTTTTTCAAGTCTCATTTACATATGTATATAGATACTAGATTAATATTATACTCGTGCAACGTTTACTTATAATATGTTATGACATTATATAAAAATTATTATAGTTTAACTAAATAAAAATAAAAATATTTTTTTAATATAATAAAAATTTGTGTTAAGACATTTCAATTAATATTATTATAGTTCTTTTTGTATAAATAACTAATATTACTCAAATTTAATTATTAGCATAGAGATAATGTTAAAAATTAAAAAAATTATTTATTTAATAATATGAAAAGATTATTAAGTTAATTTGAAATATTTAATTACGTAAAAAAATTTAAGTAATAAGTGTTTAATGTCATTAAATAAGTTTTAATATCATTTTTCATACTTTTTACCTGGAAAGTCATTTGTTGTGACATTTCAAGACCAATAAAAATAAATTAATTTTAACTTTTTGAATTATAATAAGTGATAACTTAAATATCCTTTTGACAAAAAAAATTCCTAAAATATTATGTTGTGAATTTAAATTTTTTCAACTTATTTGGTTTGCGAATGTTTTCTCACCACCTATAGCCATGAGACTAATCCACTGAGGCTCTACGATCACGTTACGAGGATAAGCCAGGCGTCTCACAACAAACATTTATTCAACTTTGGCCATTATTATTTTTCTCTATTATGCTTCCTCGAGTAATTTTTACTAATATATCATAGATTAAAAATGTATTTAAACATTTTTTTAAATAATGCACATATACGTTATAGTTAATATTAAATACCTTTTAGCGACATTTTTCATTTTAAAAATATTTTATCCATATTATTTATTATTAAATAATTTAAAATTTTAATATTTTCATATGCAAAACTTAAGATAATTTCAGAGTTTTTATTTAAAAATACATTGCAACACTTGAGTATGCTAAAATTCATGTGTGCTTTACACACACATATATATATATATATATATATATTATAATTTGGTTGAAGATTGATAGATTCTTCAAGTATGATTAGTCCACTCCATTGAAGTGATCATACATGGCTTTGCCTCTAAACTATTGTTACAGTCAGTGACAGATCCAGAGATGTTTGGTTGTGGGGGAAATATTTGAAGGGAATCATGCGGTTGATTATCGCAGCGGAATAAGAATTCTCATTATAAGATGGACTTGAAAAATCATGTTTCAAAGTTCAACCAACAAGAAAACACACAAAAGGGAATTAAGATTACCTCTTGAAGACATTAGCAACGAAGCAATAGCAGCTTCGCCTCTGCATAAGTCCACGCGAACGCTCCCATTAGAAACTCTTGCGGCTCGATGTGCTAGCGGAGGCAAGAGTCTGAGCAAACTGTCTCACTAGGGTTTGAGCATCTCATGCTCTACTTATAAGCCTCCCAATGTGGCTAACCCTAATTCTCCTTAATGCCTATTGAGCCCATCTAATGAACTTGGCCCAATAAGTGTTCATCTAATGAACCTGGTCCAATAAGATATTATATTACATTCTAGTCAGTTAATTCTATGTGTGTGACCCTATAGGTATCTCTTGCATATTTAGGTCGTAATAATTAAATATAAATAATATTAAGTTTCTAGTGCATATTCCAATAATCTCCCAATTGCACTTGAGCTTAATCATGTATATCTAATATCACATATAGTGAGCGATATCTAGCAATACATCACTATGACTGAAATATCAAGAGTGCCCCTGTTGCGACATAATATACCTTGTGACAATTACATTTTATATGATTGACCCCTTTGTCCATATATCTAATTGAACCAAGGCACGAACATGTCATCCTTGTGTGTTCAATTTATGTTTCTTTATACCCGAGAAGACTTTCCAGAAACAAATATCTCATATTTACCCTTTTTGAGCATGGCCATGCATTTCAAGGTCTTTCTCTATCAAGTGGTTCGTAGATATTTACTCCTGTTACATAGGAGGGACAAATTTCATCTTCATCACTCACATTCCTCCACATGATTCACGCTATACCCAATTATCGCCTTTATAATCACCCTGTTACAGGTGACGTTTAACGACATTAAAATATAGAACTACTCATGTAGAAATTGTAGTGACTTCAAGTCAAAGGACTACATATACCATTATCACATTGAGAATCATTTATGACATTCACGTAACGATCCATGCAATGTTCTCATGGTGGGCCAGTCCAGTACATCATTACTCCTAATGAGTACTCGTGTGAAGACTTGACATCTCATGTTCATGATCCGTGAGATTTAGATCATCAACCACTCACACACTAGTCTTAATATTGCCTAAATATTAATAATGACTAGGGATAAAATATAATAATAGTATTTTATAGAATCTCACTATTATGTCTACTACTTGATGTCCTATAACTTTGTATTACTATTGTATGGACATTAATATTCCTTTTAGAAATATTAAATTTAAAAGGCCTTTGTAATAGCCACTTTGGCTCTCAGTGCATAAATTAATATTTTCCCACTAGCACTAGAGCCAAACAGACATATACTCATGTCTAATGCTCTAGTGTGACCATCTCACTTTCCAAAAAGCTTAATCAATGGGAAGAAATAACAACTGTTTTGCTTTGAACTCTTCTAGCTCACAGTGCCACCATTAAACAAAACACATAACCTAAATTCAATCTCAATCGGCTCATAAGGTAGCATTAGTGTAATCTTCTACACTAATCTCACTTTCACCTTTGTATATCAAGAAATATTCCTTTAGTTCTTCTCAAGCACTTAAGGATGTTCTTGGTCACTGGTGACTTTCATAGGATTTGACTGGTATCTGCTCATCATGCTTAATGCATATGAGTTATTTGTCTAGTACATAACATGACACACATGTTAGATCCAATTGTCAAGGGATATGGAATCTTACTTATGTAGTCTCTCTTTTCTTATGATAAAGAAACTGAGGTTTCAAAAGTTTTATGCCATGTGACATATACAAATATCCTTTCTTGAAACATTACATGTTGAACCGTTTCAACACTTTATCGATGTATGTTCATTGACTCATACCAAGCATCCTCTTTGATCTATATCCATAGATCCTTGTAACCGGCACACAGGTTGGTTTTCCTAAGTCTTTCATGGAAAAATACTTCCCTAACCAAGTCATTACGAACTTAAGGGAAGGAATGTCATTTCCATGAGAAGTATGTCATCCACATACAGAACCAGAAGTACAACTGTGCAGTCATTAATACATTATAGCACCACAACCATTTGTGATTTCTGCTCTTGTTTCATCAAAGACACATCACCATTTGTGGTTCTTGAACTGTTTCAAGATCTACTTTCCTCTCACTAATTCTTTTGGAGATAAACTCCCATCTAGGAATATAGTATTCCTTGCGACAAACAATTTTCCTTTAGTAGGAATGTAGAGATAATAACCCTCAGCTTCCTTTGGGTATCCCACAAAATGGACTTTCATTTGACTTAGGTTCAAGCTTATTTGAAACTTGACATTTCAATAAACTTAACAACCTAAAATCTTCATAAAAGACATACTAGGTTGAGTCCCAATACATATCTCATTTGGTATCTTTAAAATAGCCTTGGATGGAACTTGGTTTTAGTGTGAAAGTTACCTTTAACAAAGCATGTTCACGAAAGGAGTTAGGGAAATTTGATTGACTCATCATAGATCAAACCATGTCCAATAGGGTTTGGTCCTTCCTTTTTCAGGTACGTCATTCCATATTGATAAAATAAATAATCTTTCATCTTATCTTTTGATAGTCATCAAATTCTTGGCTTAAACATTCTCAATCTCAATCTGATCCAAATGCTTTAACTTTCTTACCAAATTAGTTTTCTACTTCATTATTAAATTCTTTGAACTCTTTCAAAATATTCTGATTTGTGTTTTCTTAGATACACAAATTCATACTTATTGAATTCATCAGTTAATATCATGAAGTAATAAAACTCTCTCCTAGCCATTGTGCTCATTTTTCCACATACATCACTATGTATGAGGCTTAGATGCTAGTATTTATGTTATAGATTGATATTTCGAGATCATGAACGCAAAGTCCATTACTCTATTGTGTGCTACAACAAAACCTTTTAAAGAAAAAAAAAATTCATAAACAAAAACTTTCTTGTCTAACAAGATATAGTAGCCGACACAAATTGTCAATTATTTAGATCCATAACAGGACCGGTGGGAAAAATAGGATCCTATGTCTAATGAAACAACTTTTGCTTCATTTCCATGCGTAGATCTAATTTTTCCTTAGCCAACAGTTTACTCCTTTTAAGATTCGACACGTTGACATAAATGTGACAATTACATCCAGTATCTAATACATATGATGCAAAAGTAGAACATTTGTCTTCTATAACATAAATATCAAAAGCGGAAGTCTCACTTCCCTTCTTTGGATAGGTCCTCTTTCAATGTCCTTTTGTCCACAATGGAAATGCTTTTCTTCTTAAGGATTTTCTTTTTACCCTTTTAGTTTTGACCATCAATATGGCCTTAACCTTTCCTTAATGTTGTGCTTAGCAACTCTTAATATGAACAACTCTGGCAGTGTTTTCTCAATTTCATTCATGTTATTTCATGAAAAATTTATTAAAACTAGCCGAAAACGAATGCAAGATAAAGATCAATGGCCAACTCTTGGCCCATTCAAGTCTCTCTAGGTTCTCAATGTATCCAATCATCTTAAGCACATAAGTCGCATAAGACTTCCCTCTGCTAGTTTACATTGATAAAGTTGCTTGGAGACCTCAAGCCTCTCATGACTAGCCAATCCTTGACATAGCTTCTTTAAGTGCACGATCAAATCATACCCTTCCATGTTCTCATGTTTCCCTTTGAGCTCAAAGTTCATGGAAGACGTCATGAGATATCCTAATAACACTTCTTATAAGCATTTATGTCAGGCGTTGAGGTGTCCACAACTGGGATATCAAGAAGTGGCTCTTCCAGAACACACTGTGTTTTCTCTTGTTTGAGGACAATCCTCAAGTTTCTATACCAATCAAAGAACTAAGTTCTTGAAAATTTATCCTTCTCAAGGATAAATCGCGGCGGTAGGTTACTTGTTGAGTTTGTCATGGTAAATCAACAGGAAAAATATGCGTGTAAGTATCAAAATTTAAATATTTAATTAGGTCTTTAATTAAATATTTTCCCACTATTTAATTCATAAAACCAACCCTCATCAAATCAAACTTATGCATAGTGGGCCAAAATCCATAGATCACCCATTCTTAAGTCAGTTTTGGCTGATCACTTAATAGTAGGTTATTTAGGTAGGAAATTATTTTCAATTGCATCTCATACAACTCTTGGACAGTTGGGTGAACAACACTTATTCAAATTCATCTTTTGAATTTAAGCCCAACCCCTATTTCCTCAAGGGTTTTTCATATTTCTCTCATTTCATGTTCTTAAGTCAACTTTGACTGATCACTTAATTATAGAAAACTCATTCTAGTTGTATCTCATAAACTCTTGTGCAGTTGGGTGAATAACTTTTATTCTATTCATCTTATAAATAAATGCCAACTCCATGCTTATTTAGGATGCTTAAAGCTTGTTAGTTGTTGTTGGCTTCTCGTGCAAATTCATTAGGTGCAGATGCAAAGAGATAGTTTATAGAGCAATTTTCTTTGTCTTTTCTTACTAGTGTGGTGAAGTTGTTGATCTTGGCTATTATTAGGTTTTAAAGTTGTTGGCTCTTTTTTAACCCAATGTTTTATCTCGACATCTATTACTATGTTATTCAAGATTGTTTTTATTGACTTCCTTTGCACTTAAGGGTTAGAGCACCCACTGTGCTTTCTTTAATACATTCTTTGGCTTATAAAAAAAATTAAACTGTTTTTGGGTGTTCAATCATTTTGTTTTTCAATGATTATATATTTATGATTTTATGTATTTAATGCAAAAAAGATACGAAGGTTAATGAAACATAATTTGAAGTAAACATGGATATTGTCCAAGAAAATTTTGAAGAGGACGAATTTCAAAATCAAAATAAGAGGTTGAAATACCTTAGCAATGAAGAACGCACAACCGTTTTTCATATTCTGCATCAAAATAGTGTTGATGAGAGAGTAAAGAAAGGAGTGAGAGACAAAAAGTTCTCAATTATTTAAACATTGATTCATCTTGATATTGTGAGACTGAATTTTAATGGTGGACTAGAATTTTGCATTACTTATTGTGGCTGAGTTATAGTCACATTTGTACAGTATTTGTTATGGTTATTGCTTTTCAATATTGCTCAATATTTTATATCAAAACTCAAAATCTTCATTAATAATCAGAAAACAAATTAAAGAGAAAAATTGTGGTTCATCACTATCCTAAACTTAAAATTTATTTTGCTAGGAGTTATAAGGAAACTAAAAAATTTAACTCGTATAAAGCAATTGCATTCAAGTCACGAAAAAACTATTAGCACCTAGGGAACGTGAGAATCTCATATATTGCTTTTTTTTTTTGAAATGATATATTGCTTGGATACATAGACTCTAATTCTTGCTCCCATTAATATTGATAGCAAATTTAACTTGAACTTAGCAGCGACCTAAATATTTCTCTATTTTCTAATGTTAAAAAAGTAAATTTATCTTGAAACCTCTACATAGACTTTATACAATTTAGAAAGATAAATTTTATGTTAATGAATCCACTTTTTAATCATATTTATTTTCTAGAAATGCGCTTCTTCTCTTTCTTTAGGAAATTTATTCAAATTAAACTCAAAATTTGCAGGCACTATGTTTAAGTCAAAACCTTGAGCTACTTTCATAGAATCTTCAACATTTTTCTATTTATCTTCTTATGTGTCTTCAACCACTTCATATTGTGTACTATTGAGAGAATCTTCAACCGTAATATTTAAGTTAAAACCTTGAGCTGCTGCCATAAGATCTTCAACATTTTCCAACTTGTCTTCGTATATGTCTTCAACCACTTCATCCTTTGTACTATTAAGAGAGTCTTTAACAACTTAATCTTGTGTATTATTGAGAGAATTTTGAACCACTTTATTTTAGCTTCTTTGATACAATCATCTTCTCACTCTTAAGTCTATTTTTATTTTATATTCATGCTTTTTGTTTACACCATTTGGATTGGTTTACAAATATATTTATCGTGTATATCCACATTTTTAGTTCGCACCATTAGGAGTAATATCTCAGTATTGGAAATATTCAAAATTAGTCAAAAAATAATTGCATTGTTTCGGGAACCAACAATAGTGCATGAGTTGCATTTTTAGATAACTGTGCATTGTAATTAAGAAGAGTTTTAACCTAAGGATATTAAAATAATGCTCTTTTGAACTTTGAAAATTATGAATAAATATGAACAAAATACATCTAAAGTTAGTGACAGATAAATAGGAATTTAGGGGTTATTTGATTTTATTTGTAAGAACAACTTTTGGGAAATGTGAACTAAGCTATTCGTTTTTTAAAAGTTTGTGAATTTTCCTAAGTAGATAATTACTAGATAAATGAGTAGAAAATGAATCATCATTTGATATTTTAAAGCCCCAAGCCTTCTAAATGTGACTTTAAAAATGAGTTTATAAATGAAGTTGATGACTTGAGTGAATGATTACTAGTCATTGTGAGAAAGTGCAAGGTCATGAAGTGGTTGATAAGTTGAAGTTTTCTTGTACAAGTATGAGGATAAACCGATATATTGGATTTGGATTGTGAATGCTTTTGGGCATGATCTCATATCTACATTATTGGTCTAAATGTGCCTTATTTTATGGTTATGTCCTATGTAAGTTCTCACGTATTGGTAATTTTTATTAAAACATTGATTTAAATTGTGAATATTTGTATATATTATTTGCATTTATAAAAGTGAACTGGTGGGACTAATATCGAACCTTTGAGATATCAAATTCATATTATGTTGCACACTTTCATTCAATTTGAGCCGGCTCCAAAGTAGGGAGAGCCTGGTGTAACTAGAAGAACGACTGATTATTTCCTATGAAGCAACTTTGGTTGAATTACAATTACTTGCAACTAATGCCTTGCAGTAAAGTGCAAGCTCATCTACTTGTCAAAGTCAGAGCCGTGAATCAAATTGATCATTACTTTCTAAGTCATGCTTTGCTGGATGTTGTCTATTATAGTACTCCCTCCGTCCCTAATTATAAGCTAAAGTTGTAAAAATCATACTTATTAAGAAAGCCTTAATTGATGCATTGGTTTTCAAAAAAAATGTACAACTTTCTATGTTTACCCCTATTTATGATAACACTTTTTCATCATTGTACTATTAATGGTGGTGCTCCACTACCAATAAATGCAAGGGTGAATATGGAAAGAAATATTAATTTTTGCAAGATTAGCTTATATTTAGTGACACAAAAAAAGTCTCAATGTTAGCTTATAATTAGGGACGGAGGGAGTATATTATATCTGAAGCACGAAATGTAGCTTAGTTGTCAACTCATAGAGACTAGAGTTCAGTCTTTTGATCTTTCACTATTTTAATGTAACTGCCATTATAAATTTTATTATAAAATAATTTAGTTTCATCTTAAAAATTCAAATAGTAGATTATCTAATTAATTTGGAAAATTAAAAATAATTATATAATTATTATTATCATTATTCTTTATTATTATTACTATTAGGCTTAATCCAGTTTTTGTCCCTACCCTTTGTCATAAATATGGCTTTAGTCCCTCACCGGAGCAAAGGTGGGAGTTGGTCCCTAGTTTTATGCAAAATAGTTGGCTTTGGTCCTTCTGGCCGGTTGGGACAACGCGAGAGCTCTGCCAGCTGATGTGGCATTGCCACATCAATTAATGAGGTCCAGGTGGCTTTTTTTCCTTTTTCATTTAAAAAAAATAAAATTAAGACACCATTAATCCCGCACAAACAGTATGTTCTACAAGAATCTGAAAACCTTCCCTTGCTTGCAGAAATTGTAAACCAGTAATATTCACAGATCTTCCAAACAGAGCAAAGCCTGGGTAGATCACTCAAAAAGTGATGAGCTGAAACCACGCACCTCTAATCTCCCCTTTCTCTCCACCACCACCAACCGCCACATCCCTCCTCCTCCCCTCCTCCAAATCGAAGGGAAGAAGAAGCAAACCCACAAAAAACCTAACTTCCCTTTCATCTTCTTCCTCCTCCTCCAGATCTGGCCCCCTTTTCTCCACCCACCGCAACCCATATCGACCACACCCATAATCCCCACCCACCATGACCATCGAAACTCCCACCCCTGAAACCCATAATCCCAACCCACAGCTACCATACCCACATCGCAGATCTAAAATAAAAAAGAACGACGAACGTAGAAACACCACCAAGCTGAGGTAGATCGAAACCCAGGGGAGAGGGGGAAGGTTGAACGAAGAGGGGGAGGATGTTGATGATGGTGAAAGATGAAAGATGATGATGATGAGAGATGTGTGGATGAATCCAGAAGATGAAAAATGATTTTTTTTAATTAGATGAAGGATTTAACTAAGGGTTTTAATTTTATTATTTTTATAATTTAAATGGAAAAAAAAGCCACATGGACTTCATTAATTGACGTGGAAGGGCGTTGACCCAACCAGCCGAAAGGACTAAAGCCAACTATTTTGCAAAAAACTTGGGACCAATCTTCACCTTTGCTCCGACGAGGGACTAAAGCCATATTTATGACAAAGGGTAGAGACCAAAAACTAGATTAAGCCTTACTATTATCGATAATTTTAATATTATATTTTCATAATTTGATCGTGCATTACGCATGCCATATTTTAGGAATATATTATATATGAAGTCAAGATGTGGATCTGCCGCATCTAAAATAAAATCTAATTTTATTTCATATCATATAAGCAAAAAAACAAAAACATTAGAGCATTTTTTTTTTCAACTTCAAAATGATCATTCCAGTAACATTTTCAACTTTATCAACATCCAAGACATGAGTAACAAATAAGAAAAACATTCAAACTACGACAAAATAAGTATATTTTAACGTTTCATCTAACCTCTTTAAGATACATTTACACACGTTTGAAGACGTATTTTTTTTTAAGTTGTTCCTAATATGTGTTCTCTTCTTTCCCCATTAATTCCTCTTTAATTATCTATTTTTCTCCCCCAATTTCGTTCCTCTCTCTTTTCTCTCATCTGACATTTTAAATTTTTAGTTTCCCTATATCTTTTTCCTCTTTCCCCATTAATTGTCCTCCCCCCCCCAATTTGCTACTCACTCTTTCCCATCTTCCCTTCTTTCAAATTCCTCTTTCCCCATTTTTTTCTATAATAATTTCTTATTTCTGGAATGATTATTACAACCTTTCATTTTCTTAAATATTTGGAAACCAATCAAATCAAATATTGTAATCTTCCCTGTATCCATAAAATAATAACTGCTTTAATTCCCCAAAATAATTAAACATATTTATAAACTATTTAAATCAAGATTGATGAAATAAATTTAGTAAGGAGTAATCTAGGTAAATCTTAGATAATTAGGAGAAATCTTTTAAAATTTGGTTTCAAGATTTGTTTTGGAATCAGAGAACAAGTGTCAAACATAAGAGAAACTATCTAATTCTTTTCTAATATATATTGACTGATATATAGGGGAGGAGATGACTGATGCAGTATCTTAGATAATTAAGGAAAATATTTTAAAATTTTAACGGATTATAATCTCAACACTATAGATTTTATTTTTATATTGTAGATCATGAGAAATAATAAAAGGAGAAATCCGGGGATTCCTGTAAATCTGCAGTAAATTAGGCTTGAGACTTTTCCTGATTTAAAGAGATAATGAAAACAGTTTCAAGATTTGTTTCGGAAATATATTTATTAAGGAGTAATCTAGGTAAATCTTAGATAATTATGACAAATCTCTTAAAACTCAGTTTCAAAATAAAATAACACAACAGAAGAGAAGCTATCTAATGGAATGACACGTGAATTTTTTATTTATGAGAATTAACCTGAGAATGATACGTAGAATTTTTTTATTAAAATTAACCTTAGAATGACACGTCACTAAATCAGTCTGATGGAAGTTCTTCTTTTCTAATATATAGTGATTGATAAGCTAAACTTCAATTTTTTTGAAAGCACAATTTTATTGAAAATAGATTAAAAGTTATGGAAACATCTTTCTTTATAGGACTTTTATTTCACCCAAAAAACACATAATCTTCAACAAGTAATCAATCATATTAATCTCATTGTACTACTTCGACGCTCAATGATCCTTGCGCACAACTCATCCTACAGCCAAAGAAGAGTCGCGCTAAAAAATTACATTATGAAAATTTAATTTGTGAAAAAAAAATAAAGCATGTGAGATAGTCAAGACCTCAGCCTCATAAAATACACAAAGACTTCGAGTTATAGATATGACATTTACGCTTGAGATCTTGTGTAATTTTTTGCACGCAAGAAAATTGTAATATTCTATTGGTACAAATATTAACTCTTACTCCAGTGAATTTGTGAATCCAGTATTAATGATATATGTTCTCATTCTACACTTGAGATTTCACATTTTGAGGTCTGGGGAATCACAGTATGTGATCATTTTGAATTATATTTTTAAATATTTTTTTTAGAAAAGAGAATAAATTATTAAATGAAAAAACATCCAAGAGAACAACCCTCTCAAAGTAGGGAAAAAGATATTAAAATAACTTCATAATAACCATTTTCAATAAATATGTTTCATAAAAATTTACTCTTATTAATAAATAGAATCATTCAAATCAAATATAAAAAACATAAAGATATTTTTCATATTTATTCCTTTTATAAATTAATAAAATAATAATAACTACTAAATACAAAATTAAAAATAAAACATTGGACATCAAAATTTAAACACAATTCTAATTATTGATAATTATTCATTAAATGTATACTAAGGCTATGTTTGGCATGTCATTTCAACTAATTTATAGCTTATTTGACTAGCTTAAAGCACATTTGACTAACTTAAAAGCTCTTCAAAAGTGTTTGGTGAAGGAGCTTATTTTAGTAGCTTAAAGCTTTAAGCTATAAGCTATCTCAGGTAGCTTATAGCTTATTAAATTTATTCTCATTTTTATCCTTACTATTTTATTAAAATTCTACCATTACCCTTATCTATTTATAAAATCACTAAACTTATTTTCCCCTCACACTTATGTATTTAGTTCCCGCCACACCGCTGCGCACCACAAGTATTATAAATATTATATTAATAAAAATAAATAAAAATTAATATTATATTTTTAAGATGATAAATAACTGGAGTTAATAAAAATATTTAAAGTGATAATAATTTTAATATTAATATCATATTGGTATTAATGTGAAAATAAAGTAATGTTAAATATAAAAATAATTATACAAGTATGTCCTTTTATGTCATTTTATAATAATTTCAGCTGGTTTAACCGCTAGTTTTACCAAACACTTTTGTTTCAATCACGTAGCTTTGTAGTTTTCAACTATCAGCTTTCAGCTATCAACTAGCTTATAAGCTTTCAGCTAACTTTTCAGCTTTCATGTCAAACATAGCCTAAGAATATATATATATATATATCATACTTATAAATATAAATACAAAAGACCTCTAGACTCTTCTAGGTTATTTCTACTATAGAGTTAAAATCTTTCGATTCAACGAACATATAATGCATGTTTCTGTAACAAACTTATTGTGCATGTTTATATAACAAGTATATAGTACATGTTCACTATCTATATATGTGTGTATCTACAGACAAATATAAAATTTCACAATAAATGTATATTTTATTGATATATTTAATAAAATTTATAAAATGAAAAAATCATATCATATTTGTTATTTCTGAAAATTCTTATTATTGAATTACATATTTTTAAAATAATTTACATTTATTTAGTAACAGTACTTAAGTTAGATACATGATTTATCATCAAGTTTATTTCTATTAATCTTTCAATTATCAGTAATACAATCAACATTGAAAAATTTAAGAATTTAATCTATTATTTTACTTCTTTGCATTTCATATTTTAAAATAATATCGAAAAATTAATATATTTTTGCACAACGCACAAGTCTAACATCTAGTTTAATTTAATTATAATTGAGTCTTTCCAAGGGGAAGCTGAGGGTGATGCTATTATGGACATATGTAGCATTTCAACATGCAGTGAATGATCACTTGATATGTAGCATTTGTGGACAGATGTAACATTCCTTTAAAGTCTTTTTCTTTTTTTTTTGTGGACAAAAAGACTTGTCCTTTGAATATATTTTTCCCATGCTCCCACATATGCAGATTCCAAAGTTTTTTTTATAAGCCTCTCAGAAACCAAAACCCTCGCTTCGAAAGATGCCAAAGTTACTGTACTAGCAATACAACAAACTCATCTAAAGTCCATAGACCCACTACAAAGAAATGTTTGGGATGAGAGGGATCACTTGAAAGTGACTCTAAACATGCCCGCGAGTTCTGGGTCCATTCAAAAATGGATACCCAAACGACTAAAAGACTGAATTGACTAATGGATCCATTCTGCTTGCTTGCATTTTCATCTTGTGATTGACTAATCGATAAAAGTATCTCTAGAACCTTTCTCGTCCATTAAAATATTCGTCAACGACAATGTAAACCTCCATCAACAACAACGAATATCTTTCTTTGAAGTACGCATAGATTTTTTTATGAAGTCGGCCTGTCTTAGGCTCTTTTATTGGGCCATGATGTTGAAAAATTCTTCTTATGAACCTTAATAACGTCTTAAGCTTGGTATTATCATATCCATTTTCTAAGATTTAGTCTATCAAAACCTGCGCTTCAATCACCAAAGTTCAATCATCGTTAGCGAAAACCTTTGTACCACATTATTGTAAAGCTGCGACAGAATGAGAGCCATGAACTTCAACATCAAATGTATTACTCACTTCATTTAGGAATGCTAATTTTTTTTCAGAAGACCAAATTATCAGATGATTAATAACTTCTTTTACTTTGAACCTTGACTCAAAGTTGTATAATAAGCCACTTATTAGGACCATAGCTTCATTGTTACTATTGATTTTGTTAAGGATAACTTACCATTCACCACTAGTAGAGTTGTCACCATACTCTCTGCCACTAATGCGTTCAAGAAAAATTCGTCCTACACTAAACATATCTTTATCCTTTTCTATTTTGAGGTTCTTAGATGAAAGTCTTCTGCAACTTGCAAAATTGGACAATTTCCCACATAAACCTCTTTTTTCTTTAGTTATTAGGACATCATTGGCCCTCAGCTTTGTGTGTACAATTTCTTGACGGTGTAACCCATGTAAGCCACACCTAAGATCCCACATTGTTGTTAAAAAATTGATCAGATGAAAAAAAAAATCTTTAGTCCACAAACTTCACTGGCCCTCAGCTTTGTATGCACAACTCTTTTTTCATGTCAATTCTTAGTGGGTGAAAAAATTCTAGGTTGTCTTCTTGGTCAATCATTGTCGTTTTCAATTAAAAATTGAGATATAAGTTAGTATTTGCATAGGTTAATGAAGGGGAGATAAAAATTGCTTTTAAAAAAATGTACTAAGAGACCTAAAAAAGTCCAAATTAAATTTAGTTATGCATGAACGTCATCACTACTTGAAAACAATCTCAAATTAAATTTCACCAACAACAAAATAAATAGAGACTAAATACTAGACCAAATCTCTATGTAATTTAAGACACGATAAAAAGACAAAAAGAGTATATTATTCAAAATTAATTTTCTAACTCATTTCTCCTAAAAAACAAAGTTCAACTGGAGGATTATACCAATGAACTCATCAAATAATGCTATCATAGCAACACAAGTTATATAATAACATCATCATAGAATTGACAAATGTAGAGCATTCTAAATAGGCATATCATAACCAAAATGCAAATATCTGATTCAGCTAATCGAAACAAAACTACAAAATAGGCCCGAACACAAAAAAACTCATTTAAAAAAAGTTAGTTGACTTTGAAAGAACTTATTAAGAAAATTAAGAAACTAGTACTAGAGGCACCATCAATTAATGTAATTCTAAACCTAAAAAATTCCTTGTGACATGAATGAGAAAATTCCTTAGACCATAAATGCTTATAGCGAGAGCAGGGACTTGGTGTTTAAATATTTAATAGCCTGACTTCAGTTTCACTTTGGAATTTTGTAGTAAACATTTTTTCGAATTCAACTATTATGCAATTGAACTTTCATACATGATCTAAACCAATATCTCTTCTAGTGAATATCTAGCTTTGCAATTGCAACCAAATCTCTCTTGTTTACTTACATATATATCAAATGTTGTAAATTGTGATGAAATGACTTATTTCATTTTCAATTAGTATCTGCCAATAGTCTATATACTGCTTGAATTATGCAAGTGAATGCAATGAACAACAAACTTCAATTTGGACCTACATAGAGAGCATACATGATGCACATTTCCAATCATGTTAATAGAAAATCTCAATCGAATGATCTTATCCTAACTTTGTATATAGTCATGTAAGCAACACAGTTTCATTGGTGAACTCATATCTATCGCATACAAAGAATGCATACTTTTCAATTGATTTGTGATGTGGATTTCTCACACCAGGATAAAACTAAGACCACAGATCTCAATAGGCACATGCATGAACAAAAACCAACTATGACACCATCTAGAGAAAATAAGGAAGAAGCTATAAAAATGAAGAATCAGATAAGTTAAAACAAGAAGAACCCATCAAAATTACCACAACATGTGGGCAACCCAGATCAAGGATAAGATCAATGATAGGAGGAAAAACATATAGTGATATAAATCAATATGAGAAGAAAAGTAGTGATTAGACACTACAAAAAAAAAACGTTATTTAGCGGGGTTTTTTTTGCCTTTAGTGGGGGTTTTCAACCCCCGCGAGTTACTTAGCGGGGGTTTTGAAAAATCCCGAAGTTACACTCCCCACAAATCATTAACGGGGTTTTTCAGCAAACCCTGGTACATGCATATAAATTTAGCGGGGGTTTTTAGCGGGGGTTTTAAACCTCCCTTATCTGCAAGCATTTTTTAACGGGAGTTTTCAACCTCCCTTAAATGCAAGAGATTATTTACACTGTTTCTATGTCATTAGGGACCTCTAGCATGTCTAGATAACTTATCATCCCTCATGAAAATTGAAACATAGAATGGTCTAGAAGTCTACTTACTTACTTCTAGGAAAAGTCTGCAAGCTTCATGATAGACAACCAACTTAACTAATTGGTGATAGTAATAATACTCAAAATCAACTAAATGTGCAAAAGTACAGAACCTCAGTAAGAGAGCATTTCTTTGTTATACTACCATGTGCAAACCAAGTTCATCTAAGTTAACCAATAAATACCTACATATATTGACAGAATAGACTAGAGTTAGATAAATACTTTGCTGAGAGTTTCTTCCAAAATACAGCAGCAGCAGTTTGAATACTTCATTTCGTTTCCTCTTTCGATCCATCTAGCTTAAGCATATCTCCAATCATTCACGACCCCTAGATACATGAAAAAGAAATATTGAATGAGTTATTAACCCATTAATTAATTCTTCAGAAACTGATATGTGAAAACTAGTTGTAAAAACCATACTTGGAAAACCGGTGACTTCACCGGTGTTTGCGGCATATCCCACTAAGATCGTTGGTCTGTTGTATCAAGGAAAGTAGTAGGTCGTTGAACTTATCGGCTAACATCTCAAAGTCTTTCATCTCCATCTCCTTAACCTTCATGAGCCCCTCATCCAATTCCTTCCAAGATGAATTAGATAGTGAGATAGTAAATAGAGAGAGAGAGAGAGAGAGAGAGAGAGAGAGAGAGAGAGAGAGAGAGAGAGAGAGAGAGAGAGAGAGAGAGAGAGAGAGAGAGAGAGAGAGAGAGAGAGAGAAGTTTAGAGTGAACTGAATGAACTCTTCTCTTGAATTAACACTGTGATTTACAACATATATAAAGTTTTCAACAGTAGCTAACCATCTAACTGCCTCTAACAAATTGATAACTCAGCATAACAAAAATTTATGGTGATGTCATCATTCAGTTACATAGAAATCCATACACACTAGACTAAGACATTAGTATAAGGTAAGATTTTATAATTTGCTGATGAAAAGTGTCAATCTCATTTTTTAACTAGGCACATGAGCAATACTTTCAGGGCATCTATAATCTAAAAAATTAGTAAGAGTTCATTTTAAACTTATTTTTTAATTTATCGATTTGAACTAAAAACAGTTTTTAAATTGCAGAACACTTTTATAAATGACATGTAGTACTTTGGTCAGAGTTAGGAACTTAGGATGTGGAATAGAAGACTGGCAATTGCAAACTGGAACAAAGTGAAGTAGCACCTGAAAACAGGATACACAGTATCCATATAGGCTGGTTCATTACTGGAAGAGAATATACTAATACCAGACAATCTTCCATTCGTCTCCTCATCCTGGCTGTGTTCATCCAACTTATTTGTTAACAAGTCCAAGCAGTCACACATACTATCACAAAGCAATGAGAACTGAGAGAATATTAGGAAAAGAAGCCAAATCATATATACTCTAACATCTAAAAGCTACTATCAAAGCATAGGCATGTAATGGATTCTTCAAAAAAAATATGTGCTGATTTGTTTGTCATTTTTTAGGCAAGTATGAGGATAAAGTTAAATTTGTCCCACTAAGCTTAAAGTGGTTCCATCATCAGGAATCTCATTATAATAGTGTATATTGCATAGTTGTTACATGGAAAATGCAAAGTGATATCATCCATGTAACAGGTTTATGAAATTTATGCTCCAGGTTTTATGAAGGTAATGAAGTTAACCTGACTCGCAGCCTCAGTTTCACATTTTTTACTAATAATTGCATGTCAAGGGTTAAGTGTACATAACCTGAATCCAAGTAAGCAACATTAAAACATTTTTTACTAATGCTATAAAAGAAACTACGGAATCATGGAAATTCATGTATGGTGCCATATGCACTGGTGGTCACAACGATAAGCTATTTGCTTTGAAAGACAAATCAACTCAATGAAATTTAAGTAGAAACTATATCATGAAGAAACAATGGATGTACCCAAGCTTCTAATAGACAAAGTCATAGCTTAGAACCTGTTTATCCACCATGTGGAAGTTTCAGTACTCATTATTTTTTGAGTAATAGTATTAATAGGATATGTCAGATTTCATCAAAGCTAACATGTTAACTCACAAGTCTAATATTTCAGCTATTTAAGATTTGACAATCATTCAAGCGACAAATCGACATAGCATATTCAGATTTTCATGTTCCATTACGAGTGACAAAAACCATCAAATCGACATAGCATAAAGGAAAGTTAGATTGTTCAAACCCGGAGTCCCATTTCAATCCAGCTTCTCAGCGTTCTCGGAACACCATCAGCAAGCATCATACTGACTTGATTCGCATCAAAAAACTCAACAGAGACATGAAGGGAAAGAGAGAAAACCAGTCAGGAATTTTGTCGAACAGTTTATAGGCATTAAAACTTCAATGGTAATATGCTTATAAATTCAGGCAATCAATTAACCGAACAGTGTGTATGCCTCAGAAACCAGGATAAAAATACCAAGAAAATTAGGTATCTACTCCCAACGCAAACTAAAAATTCCATAGATAGTATCAAACAATTTTCAAATGATTCGAAACTGTTACAACAGCAACAGCGAAGGTTGCAGAGAGAATCGAAAACGCATGCAGCGAAACCAAATCAGAGAACAGAAAATGCTGAAATTGAAGGAACGATTGACGAAGAAAGAGGGTTGAAGAAGAATGAACCAACCTTTGAGCAGTGAAGCCATGAAACAGTTGAGCAGTGAATCGAACTCAATCGCTCTTCAAGAACTGATTCTGCGCTCGAAAACAAAAATCCGTGAGAGAAGAGAGAGAACGATCGGTGAGAGAAGAGAGTGGAGAAACAACGATCGGTTGCTAGATCTAGGGTTTCATGGTGAGAGTTGCAGAGAGATGAGAGGTGTGAGTCGTGAGAGAGGTAATTAGGAAAGGGATCTGAAATAAACGAGGGAAAATTAGAAAAAATCCGTGAGTTAATTACGGGGTTTAGTAAAACCCCTCTTAACTTTAAAAAGTTAACGACATTTGCGGGGGTTTCGGAAACCCCCGTTAAAACCCCCCACTAAATGACAGTTTTTTTGTAGTGAGATAAATGAACATTCCTGAGATCTTAGTGTGTAATGAGATTGATTTATGTATTGGGGGAGACACACAAACCTAAAAAAGCGAGAAGAGAGACTAGAGATTCACGAATCCAGGGATGCTTCGCCGCGTTAGAGGATGCTTTACCAGTATGGTGATTTAGAATATAGGGTTTGTGAGAAATGATTGGTGATTTAGGATCTATGGTCAAGTCTGAAAAACAACTTGGAAATTAGTTGTTTTTTTCTTTTTGAAAATTAGTGTTTTCTAATTGATTTGAAAACCGGTTCTTCAAAATTAAACCAGATGACCAAACTGGATTTTGCAAATGGGTTAGATCAATTTTTTAACCAAATGGGCTGGACTTTTTTTAAAAATGGTTTGGATTGGTTCTGGTTTGGTACACTAGTAACAGTTTTCATGCACACCCCTATTTGTGGATGGTAATTGAAACCTTAATAGAAATCTATTAAATTTTTGTCATCCACCCTCTGCACATTCTATGCGTTATTTGACTAAGTTCATTTTTTTTTTGGAAATGGAGTATTAAAAGAAAATGTCTTCATTGATTTTTACTTCCAATGATAGCATGAATGATTTTTTCTTTGCCAAAGTTTGTTTTGTTATATGATTGTTAATTCTTTCTTATTTGATGTTGCGCTCATATTTTGGACCTTTTAGTTCAACATGATTTGAAAGTTGCTACAGGCGCTTTGCAAAACGGTAAAGATCGAGAGTATCAGGTATGTTAAGGGGTCGGATGTAAGAATAAATACTCGTAAAGCTTCGATTGTGTGAGACCCAAGTTTTTAAGTTTGGAAAAAATCGAATAAAATTCCTTTGCACGATTAATTTGATGTAACGTGAAGGGAAAACCTGTACAAGGGTTAAATAAAGGGCATGAATTTGTGTAAGGAGAAAGTTCAAGAAAAGCTAAGGATTGTATCAAAGTCGATACAAGTTATAGCACGACTAATATTCGCGTTTAAAACCTAAGACAAGAACCTTAGGAAACAAAACTATGTTCCACCTTTGGAACACTATAGGAATAGAATTTCCAACAAACTTCCACCTTTGGAACACTATAGGAATAGAATTTCCAACAAACTTCCACCTTTGGAACACTATAGGAAATTTTCCAAAAATCTTCTAGAGGAATATAAGACTTTCTCTTATTCCTTTCCATAACCAGCGTTTCGATACAAAACCCTGGAATGTACGAACGTCAAATTCCGATACTCGGAAGATTGCCGAAACCAAATCCCTGATAGTTTAGAAACCTTAAAACCAACGGACGATGAAGACTTTTTCTATTCCGAGCTTCAAACGAAGATTTCACCCGCGTTCACCTATTTCTCTCGATATTTCTAATCTTTCTTCAGAACAAAGTTTTCTCATCCGACATCAACTGCAAAAAGTGATTTTTCGGGTAGAACCGATTTACACCGACTTTTGATCGTTTGATTAAATTTCAAGAAACCTGTTTTGAGTTCTGGAATTCTGTCGCCAGAACCTATCTTAGAATTCTCCAAGGATTACGCAGGAGAAATCGGAATCGCGAAATTTTCATTTTTCCAAATTTCCCGAAATCTATAAATAGCGGGAAACTGAAAAAAATCACAAAACCCCACCCCATTTCTTCCCAAACCCGCGATCTTCCATTGGAGAGGAGGAGGATTTTGATTTTCTCCGTTTCTTGCCTATTTGCTGCACAGATCATTGCAAATCGAAGACCTTGAGGTAGGATTACCATATCTCACTTCTGATCGTCGTTTCTATCGCTTTTTCCTATGTCTTTCTGTGCTCAAAGTTTTGAGCTTTTTGTAAAACTGTCCAAATAAGCTGATTTCAATGTCTAAACTTATTCCCTGCATGCTCCTGAGCGTGTTCTGCGGATTATATTTTGTCGAATGTCGACGAAATGCCGCCGGGATCAATTTTTGTTGGAAAAACCCATTTCTGGGCAAAGTTCCGATCTTTACGTTAAAAATTCACGACTTAGCTTCGTGCTAGTAGGATTAGTTGTTATAAACGTCGTTGTTGACGTCCCCATCCAATTTGTTTTTCGAAAATCCAGTTTTGAAATTCTGAGCTGGAAATAATGACCAATATACCCCTGCGATAGTTTTTGATCCGAAAACTTTTCTGAGCTTAGAACCGTCTTAGTTACGACTAATGTAACCCTAGTACGTATTGTTTGATGAGTTTCTGACTCATTGTGATTCATTTGTGTGAATTTGTCTTAAGGCTCATTTGAAGAACTTTGTGAAGTTCAAGAGGAGGATTGTGAAGGAAACCTTGAGAAACACCCTGGAGAACCTACAGGTGAGGGCTTCTCACTGAATACTAGATAATGATTTAGGTGTCGACGATTTCGACTTGATTTACTGTTTATGCACTTGATTGTGTTTGATTGGGAAAATGTTTTCTGAGGCTACGGCTGACAATTGATAATCTTTTATTGCCTGATTGCCATTGAGGTTAATTTATATGCTAAATGCTACCTGGGTAATCTAGGAGGTGTGATATCTGCCCTATATGTTAAATGCTACCTGGTTAATCTAGGATGTGTGATATCTGCCCTATATGCTAAATGCTACCTGGTTAATCTAGGATGTGTGATATTTGCCATATGTGCTAAGTGCTAAATGGTTATTCCTCAATGTGTTGTTATATGTGCCATGACTGTTGGATTGCACCGTTTGAATATGCAAGTACACATATATCTGTTATTCGGCAGAGTGAGGATAACGGGCTATTATGCCACCTTTTGATGTGAGATTTTGAGGAAGTTTGATGGGACGGACCGAGGTTCGGACCCTTGATATTGATTGATGGATCGAGACCTTCTCTGGGAGTTATTTGGGATCATTGGATCTTTTGAAACTTATAAGACTTGAGATAAAACTAAATGGAAATTATTTTACGAGGAAAATCCATAAAACATTAAACAACCTCTAAACCCTTAATTAATGATTACAAATTCAATTAAGAGCTTAGGACATGAATATTAGTTTTGGAAAATGAGAAGTGTCGCCGAGTCCAAGTTTAGGGAAACTTGATGAGTTTTCGAGTATGTTGATACTCCTTGCTCGAGAAGCAGTTTTGTTGTTCGACTATCTAAAGGATAAGTCAGGAATTGATAAGGTTTGAGTACTTTGATGCTCTTTCGCTCGATGAGCTGATGTGTTGTTAGGCTATCTTGAGGATAAGCCGGAAACGGGTAGTTTCCTAGTACATTGGTACTTTTTGCTCGCTGAGCAGTTTTTGACCATCGGATGGAGATGAGTCGGATGATTCGAGAAATCATCATGAGTTACTTTTTATGATTAATTGTCTTTTGGTTGCAGAATCGACATTTACCTTAGGGTATTCTTTTTAGAGACAATTAGTTAGCTTAAACACGTGACGACGTGACGAGTGAGGTCGGAGACGTTGTTTGGCTAACCACTTGCATTCACGCACTCATTGGGGTTAATACACGGTGGGATTGCCGGACCTCGTTGGATTCCAAAAATGGTCATAAGACCCGGATTTCCATGTAAGAACACTGCGGTGATTCTTGGTAGCAGACGGAAATGGCAGACCTGAGGGTTTACTGCTGATCTGACTACACTTTGTTTGGTATAAGAGACACGCGAGCGGAAATGGTCCCACCGTGGCTGGTGTTAGGGCTGACTCGTTGGTGCCCATCCCTCCGGATTGCATCTTGTTCCTTAGCATTTGCACTTCATGCACCATTCATGCTGATTTAGTTGCTGAATGTGTTTGCTACTTGTTATCGTTGTTTAAGACATGTTAAATGCTTGCAACTGCTATTTATTCATTTGACAGGATAAACACGTTACAATGTTATTATCCATAATTAAGCATATGTGGCTATTATTTAAGTTTTGCCTATTGGATGTATTATTATGTAATTCCTTGAGTTGACCCTTGCGCGTGCTACCTGTGTATGAGGGGCTATGTATGCCCTTTTTGTCAGATGTCCATGGCCGATTGGTTCGAGATGGTCGTCCCTTCGGGGGGGACCAGGTTTGAGTTACTGGATACCGACACCCCGGGTGTGTGGGTGGTTGACCCCACCACTCACCGAGCCATCTACACGGGGCGAATAATGGAAGACCACGTGGACCGAATGGGGAACCTGACGCAAGGAGTCTTGAGACGCCACACGGTTAGCTTTAACCTACCACCAGGCATGCACTATGGCCCTGGAGTTGAGGTACCGCCACCATCACCTGAGGACGAGGAGGACCCTTCAGAGGAGTTGCCTGTAGGAGGGGCTTCATCTGAGTCTAGCTCACCCACAGTCGCGGCTGCTGCTGCCTTGGGATCGGGTACAGTGCCCGCAGTCCCCACTGTGAGGACCGGTGCAGACATCGACCTGATCGTCATGGATACGGATTCAGACGACGATCACGGAGGTGCGTAGTGGGGGTGGTGTATAGTACTCCTTTTGTAGGGATTAGGGTAGGAGTAGCGTCGAGGCTCTGATCTTCAGTTTTTACCATTGTGGGGCAGGGTAGGTCCCCGACCTTTAGCTTTTTGTGTGGTTCTCTTTACGGGAGTCACAGGGAGTTGGTCGGATGTAGGAGGTCTTCGGGCTGTTTTGGGTTGACCTACTTTCTTTTTGGAGGACTGTATTCCGAATACTAACCTTATATTTTGTGTTGTACATATTTGCCGTCAGGCACTACTTTCCCGTCACTGGAGGTTACTCGTGACGTGGCAATTGTTTACTTTGGGGTGTGTATATATTGTACATTAGTCTTGCTTACATTTGTGTCGATGTTTCCTTGATTCGGCAAGTTTTTATCTATTTGAAACAATTATCGATCGAAAAAAAAATATTCACGTTTTTCCGCTTCTATTTTCTTTTTGGTTACTAAAGTGACGCCACCGAAATCGGGGTGTAACAGATTGGTTGTTACTTATAACATCTATTTATTTAAGGGTTAATGGTCAAATTGATCCCCGTGTTTGTAATGAATTTTGATTTTAGTCCCTCCTCGGAAAAAACTAGCCGATATCTCCCTGCAGTTGCAAGCATTTTGGTTCTAGTCCTCACCGGAGGGCGGAGCTCCGGCGACAATGCTGAGTGGCGGGCCAGAGCTGACGTGGCTTTATCCACGTCATTTTTAATTTATTTATATTTCCACATAAATAATTAACAACTAAATTAAATAAAATTATTAATTAATTCAAAAATAAAAATTACAATATTTATTAAAGTTAAAAAATATACAAATACTCAAATTTCTTAATCATCTTCATCGTCTTCTCCTTCATCCTTCTTCAATCATCTTCATCTCCATCTTGATCTTCATACTCATCATCAAACCCAGAAAATGAAAAAAATCTAGAATAGAGGAATGTGAGTTTTTTTTTAAGCATTATCACAGCAGAATCATCTGCAACTTACAAGAACTTGGGAATGACTTTAAAAACTAAAACTAAATAGTTGGATCAGTGCACTTCAATCTTCAAGCTCAATAATCTTAACCACATATACATCACCAAGTTTCTGGCCAACAACAACTCGATCGTGTGGCTTAATAATTCCTAAAAAAATTATTCCCAAATCAGAATCAGAATCTAAAATACAATCCCCAAATACAGTCGCTTAGCCTCCACCATAGGCACGAATTTAAAACAAAAAAAATCCCCGAATACATACCCCTGATCAGAATCAGAATCTGCAGCAACAGTTCCTCAAAGCCAACCCCAGCCAGCAAAGCTCCAGCCACGGTCCCTCACCGTCAAGTTCGTTCACCACGGTACCACCGAGCCAACCACCGCATTGTGTGATCGCCGCTGCCTGGGTCGTCTCCTCCATCCCGCAGCGAGCCAGATCGGGTCTTCCTTGGCCAAACACGAATCTCTTCCACCGCACTGTGGCACCGATCTGGGATTTGGATCTTCGAATATGAAGCTCGCGAGAGAGAGAACAAAGCAGATCTGGATATGAATCTAGAAATCAAACCAAGAATCACATGATCTTCTTCTTCCTCAGTACCAGCACCCCCAACACCCCTAACTTTTTTACCCAACCAGATCCAGGGAGAAAGTTGCGAACAAGAGAGAAGGAGAGAGGAGAGAAAGCTTCATCCTATTATGGGTTTAAAGAAGAAGATGAGGAAGAAGAAGAGAAGAGAAAGCTTCATTCTTTTGACCCATCAATTCACTACTGGTGTTCGGGTTTTGTTGAACTGGTTTTTTTGTTCTTGTTTTGGATCTATGGGATTTGATTTTCTGGCATGTATTTTCTAAAACTTTGTTTTTATTTTTCTAGAATTTCTAGAATTTTTTGTAATTTATTATATTAAAATTTTTATTTTATTTTATTTAAATTATTAATTACACATGTAAAATTAAAATTTTAAATTCAAAATTACACGTGGCATGTCACGTCAGCTTTGGCCTGCCACTCAGCACTATCGTCGGAGCTCCGCCCTCCGACGAGGACTAAAACCAAAATGCTTGCAATTGTAGGGAGCTATCAGCTAGTTTTTCCGGGGAGGGACTAAAATCAAAAGTCACTACAAACACAGGGACCAATTTGACCATTAAGCCTTTATTTAATATCATGTTAATGTTATAAAATATAGATGAAATGAAGTTGGTTGAATTTATTTTCAAGATTTCATACATACATACATACATGACACTAGAAATTAAACCCGTGCGTTGCACGGGTTCGTTTTTTATTTGTATTTTTTAATTGTAATATTTAAATTTGCAGAAAGGTAAGAAAGCTATTATTTAGAAGAATATTTAGAATATATGTATAATTAAATATAATTGAGTTATGATATTCTCACACTTTCTTTCTCTAATCAGGGAAAAAAGGATCAAACAGGTAGATTTCTTTTTTTTTTTGCTTTATCGGAAGAAAAAATAGGTAGATTTCTATTGATATTGAAATGAGAGTAGTTTTTTTTTTGATATAAAATAAAT
This sequence comes from Lotus japonicus, assembly GCF_012489685.1. NCBI lineage: Eukaryota > Viridiplantae > Streptophyta > Magnoliopsida > Fabales > Fabaceae > Lotus > Lotus japonicus. The sequence continues at coordinate 59,938,037 of NC_080041.1, read as the reverse complement.
TTAATTACTTAATTAGATTAGTATTGAAATGAACGTGGTAGTCTACTATTTTTTTTTTCTAATATTGTTTTAGTCGTTACAATGATGTTATCAGTTGTGCTAATTTTTTTTATCAAGATTGATGTGGTTGTTTACCATTGCTGGTGGCATAGAAGTTCTTTTAAAATCACTTTCACGAACATAAAAATAGATTCTATCTAACTGCAAGATGAACGTCATTTGTTCCCTTTGAATGATTACGTTGCTATTTTTTTCCATAATATGACAATATTGAGGAGTGAAAGATTCCTATTTCTTATCAAGAATATAGTGAGAACTACATTTTACACTTATCTTTCTAGTGCAGTATATAAATTTATGTGGCTCACACTTTGTTACTGATTTGTGTCATATAAATATAGAAATGATGATATATTTGTATGATTTCAATTGAATGAGAAGAATTGTTTAGTAAATTACCATATATGTGAAACTCACAATTTTATTTTCCAATCATCTGCAACGGGGATATATCACTAAGTAATGTGTGTTTCTTGTTGTTGTTGATGATCTTTCTCCTGCAATAAAGAAATAAGAATGAGTAATTTAAAAAAGCAATTTTGAAATTAACTAAAATAATTAAAAATGACATACTTGTTAAAGTAGTTAGAGACAATTGTCATTTTTTTCTCACCAGCAGCTGAAGTCTAAGAAATATGAATAATTTGAGTTTGTGAGCGATTTCACTGGTTTGTTTATATAGAGATATAATAGATGCATGGTTCAATATAATACATTTCATTTTTTATTTATTTAATGTAGATAGTTGAATAGCCTCCTGACATTAACAATTTTATTCAGTTTTTGACACTGGTATTGCCATCATGCTACTATTTTTTATTTAATGTTAGTTTTTCTTCGGAGTTACTATGTTAAGGAATTCTAAGAGTTTGTGAGTTTAAGAAAAATATACATGTATTCGTGTAGAAAATTGGACAGCAAACTAAGACCATTGCATATCAAGATTAATTTTGGCGGAAGTATGCTTTATTGTTAATATTTTTTTTCTTGGATTAAATTGATATTAGTTTAAAATTAACATTAAATTTGATTTTAATTTAAGGTACTGTGCTAAAACCATTTGCAGATATAACTTTGTGGTCTGTTACACTTTTGACATGGATGTTACTCTTTTGCTTATACATTTGATATTTATTAAGTTTAAAACTGAAATCATTAGGGCACAAGTTTCCACTACCCGTTTATTCACTCACTAAGCTATCTCATTAAAACACCAATTTTTTTTACTAATGTATGTAGGTTCTCACGTGTATTTGTACTTAATACTTAGCTCAAGTGAGCTTTACTAATATATATAGATAGATAGATATTTTTTTTTGGAAAAACCAAATATATATATATATAAATAATTACTTTGGAAAATAAGAGCCCCCAAGTACAATATAGATAGATATATATTGATAGAATTTTTTTTATTTTAAAAGTATTTTATCTAAATTATTTATTAATAAATATTATTTTGTTTTTTATTTTGATTTTTTAAATTTGTCAAATGCAAAGCTCAAGTCAATTTTAAATCTATGAATGTTGTTATTTAATATAAGTAGTTGAATAGGTTTTTATAATACAATTTTTTTTTCAGTTTTTAGTTTATTAAATTTTTTATTTTTTAATGAATATAAAGGTATGTGAGCTTTTATGGTTTAATACATATGTGTATTTATACTTAATACTTAGCTCAAGTGAGCTTTACTAAGATATATAGATATACATGTATGTATATATTTTTTATTACCTTCACTCAATATTTTATTTTAATATTATTACCAATATTTATCTTCTCTTTGCTAAATTTAGTTCATACATATTATAAATAGCGCTTAATGATTGTCGTAACCATACTCGAATGCTTCACTTTGTAATTTTATTGAATATATAAGTCTCCTAATATCTTTCTCCACATTGTGATATTATTATATTTCCTTTTCATATCTCCCAAATTGGCTGTGAATCGTTATGGTTCGTCACCATTGTCAGTCGCATTCACGGTCGAGATCAACGTTAGCCGACAAAAATTTAAACACAATTCTCATAATTTTAAGGTTTCTTTGTCACTTATTTACTCAAATCCTAGGGGTTGTGGACCGTTATGAATCATTCGTCTTAGCTGGCTAATGTCTATAAAATATATACTCAAAGCCTTGGGTTGTGGACGATTATGAAATTCTAAGGTTTCTGTTTTCTGCTATTTTTTCATAGACCATAAAATATTTGTACAATCTCTTAAACACTTGAATAAACGTTTATGCTATGATATAAGCTCAGATAAACCATTTCAAATGTGATATATGAATAAGAGTTTACGTGGTAAGCGTTTATGGTTATAAATGCATGATTAAGTGTTTGTTTAGTTTTTAGTTTGAAAGTGTTTTCACCCAACGAAAGTCCAAAGCCTCTTTCACATTTGGGGCATTGAAATTTGTGATCTCGAATCCCAATGCCCCGAATGGACTTCAAAACTGAAATCCAAACGCAACCTAAGTCATTAAATAAGTTTCGGTAGTTGTTATTCCCACCCCTGACTTCTAGTTCCACCTCCTATAAAGTTTTGAAACCCGAAAACACCCTTAAACTTTTGTATCGATTTCACGTTGTAATTGCGTAGCCTACGCACCTTCAAACTGTGTAGCCTACGCACCTTCAAACTGCATTAACTACGCACTTAAAAGTGCATAGTTGCACCGGCCACTAACTGTAACTAATGCACATTCTGAAACTTCCAATTTCCCAAACTCCCAATTTCCAATTAAAGCACATGTTACACACTAGTTTGACCATTAATTACTGTGTTAATTCGTTAAATAGCCCCATTTTCACATAATTGATAATTCTTCATCCATCATTCTCCCTTTCTCTATATGCATTCTTCCTTTTGCTCAGATGGTTGGTGATCTCTACATTTCATCCACAACATTAGCTACTTAGCATGTTTGGAATTTGACTATTCAGATTCAAAACACCAAAGTAGCTAATGTAGGGGGTGATAATCCTTACTTATTCAGAACACGCAAAGTAGCGAAATATACGAATCCATGCTCCGGTAGAAAATGCTCTTTGGATACCATTTGTAACCATGGAAGCACAAGATAGTGCTAAATTGGGCTCATTGGTTTCTCATGAAGGTCTCTCTACAATGCATTTGACATTCGCTTCAGGACATGTGCAAATAAACACATGAGGACCTTCTCGCCATTGTTAATTTCTTCGAATTTAAAATTCCTGACTATCTTAATTAGTCTATTTCTTTTGTTCAGAGACTTGTGCCCAATTTAGCATTCTCAGAGTTTTTTCAAAAATAGTTGTTAATGTACTACTGTTGTTATGTTTAATAAATGGATAAATGTACTACTGTTGTTATGTTTAATAATTGAATTTTACCATTTTCATTTGTATTATTTACTGATTATGATTCTCTATTATTTACTGTTGCATTGTAACGTATTCGTTGCCAACGCACTTTAAAATGCGTTTAACACGCAAGTGCGTAAGTTACGCATCTTAAAGTGCATTAACTACACACTTAAAACTCTTTAAAGTGTGAATAGATGTCTATTAACTTAATAGACAGTATGACAGAAACCAAGCAATCAAATATAAAAATTGCAACAATCAAACACAAGCACAAACTAAACATAACCATACAACACATATAAACATAACATAAGGTAAACATAATTGTGCGTTGCAATAACTGTCACAAACATTGTAAACATAACTATGCAACATATGAATTAACACAAACTTAATTTTTCACACACTGAAATTCTAACATACTAACATCCTCAACTCATGGAGCTCGACTCTTCCCTCCTCTGTTTTCTCTTCTTGCCTCCTTCTCCTTCTCCGCCTCCGCCACCACCACAACCACTGCCCCTACCCCTAGGAGCTTGAGCACAAAACAAAGCCCACTCTATGATTGTTTGCATGTTCTGGTTAGCATCCCATATCTACGATCCCCCCAACATATCCCGAGGATGCAGGGTCCACCGTTACCAAGCTCCATGTCCTCAAATCTTCCAGAATACTCTGCTAGAAATGTAGAACAATTGAATATAAGTTCATATAAGAAAAGGGTATAAATAACGTATTAAAAGCACAAAAATAAAGAAGAATCACCCCGACATTCGCTGCAACATCATCTCTCGCTTCTAGAGGAACTAGTATAAGGTGGGAGATTGTCTGGTACCACACCATTTATTAATCTCCATTATTTAGATCAATCTCATCATAAGCCTCATCCTTTGTCACCTGAAGCTGATCAACCAACACAACAATAGAACCCTCCTGGGTGACACTAGCAAGCGTAAATAAATCTCTTGTGACTAAGATATGCAGCAATGATGTCACGTCATCGAGGGTAATAATCATCTCGCCGAAAGACATATGAAAGGATGACGTCTCAGGATTCCATCTCTCTACGAATGTCGTCAAAATGGCTCTGTCAACGGTGGGCAGATTGATGTCATTAAAGGCTCAAGACCAGCATTGTGAACTTTTTGCCTAATATGATCACTGTGGTACACTGGTGTCCTGTAAGACCCGGATTTTCGGAACAAGTTAATTTCCGACTCACGCGTGGAATCAGTGTAAGCGTGACAGGAGTTTGATATTTGAGAAAGATTAATGAAGAAGAAAGTTCAGGAATTGCTCGAGGAATGTGGCGTTGTTTCTTTCGGAGCTAGTGCGAGTCGTCTGCACACCTGCCTTATGGCGAGCATGTCCAGAATAGGCTATTTCGCTCTTAAAGCAACGTTTTAAGTGAGATTTCAAACTCTTGGAAAATTTAAAGTTTCTCTTTATTTTTCCATCGACCAGCGTTTCATTTCGGAACTCTGGACTGTACGCACGATAGGTTTAACTTTTCGGATGTCCGCCGACGCTAATTTCTTTGCTTCGAAACCTTAGTTTTGAGCGAAGGATGAAGACTTTTTCTATTCGGGACATCTAACGAAGATTCCGTTCGCGTTGCTAGACTTGTTTCGACATTTCCAATCTTTCTTCTGTTGGAAGTTTTGTCGTCTGAGCATCACAGCAAAAAGTAGTTTTTCGGGACAGACTAACTTACACCGCTTTTGGCGTTTTGGATATCGTTTTTCCCAAATCTTAGATATTTGTTTTGAGTTCTGGAATTCTGACGCCAGAATCTCTCTTAGAATTCCACGGTGATCGTGCTGCAAAAATCGGAATCGCGAAATTTTCATTTTCCCGCGATTTCGCCTGCCTATAAATAGCTCAAAAAGCAAAAATTCCTTCATTTTCTTCCTTTTGTGGCTGAATTTCATGGAGAGCAAGGGGGGAGGAGATTTTCGCGAAAACTTGACCAATCTTCGTGCAGTTCGTCCCTACTTCTAGGTATCGAGGTAACTAACACGATACCTACCTCTGATTGTTGTTTCTGTTGCGTTTCTGAAGTCGTTTCTGTGCTCACAGTTTTGAGTTTTTTCTAAAATGGTCCGATTTCTTCGATTTCTTGGTTGGGTTATGTTCCTTACGTTCCCCTGAGTCTAAAACCTCTGTCAGTAAACGCTGATTGTGATCCAGTTGTCCAGGATCTGAAAAACTGTTTCAAAACCCTTTTTGTCTCACATTTCGAAATTTTATTGTCGAAAAGACTTAATCTGACTTCGTGCCTTTAGGATTTGTTGTCACGGATGTCATGAGGATCATTGCTGTCAAATTTGTTTTCAGAACTGATAACTTTGAAGTTTTGAGCCTTTATTTTGGACCAAAATGCCCCTGGATAGTCGTATTTCGGCCCGATTGTCCGAAAATTGTTCTGAGAGTTTCTTTGCCTTAGTTTTACCCTAAAACTACCTTGTGAATTGATTTGATCGAAGAAAAAGATTCGAAGCCCTTTTTCCTTTGAGGCCGTGGGTTATTACCTTTAGGGGGGAGTTTTTCGTTTTCGAAAACTTGTCCTTTCGTACCCGATTGTCGTATTCTGAAGCTTTAATGCTTTGTCTATCGTTTATGTATTGTTTTGCGATCGAACTAATCGATTTTGTTTGGTTTCTGCTTTGTTTTCCTCCGAGGTTCAGTTGAAGGAACTTTGGAATACTCAGAGCAATTGTTTGAGGAGAACTTTGTTTGCGAAGCTGGAACAGCTCGAGGTTAGGGCAACTTGCTATATCTAGCTATGATTGCATGATAGGCGTCGATAAATTCGACTTATGCTTTATCTGATGTTGTTTATGATGATGATTTATTGTTATGATTGTTTTCATAACTTATGATATTGATGATGTGTTGAATTGAGCGTTTCGACGCAACTTCGGAGTGGAGGTTCATTGATCTGGTGATCTTTGACATTTCGGGTTGGATGAACAACCCTAGGCAAGTCCGAATGTGGGGTTTGAGACTTAGCCATTTGTTGGGATTCGTTGGAATTCCTAGACTTTCCCCGGGAAATGTATTTTGGGTGGTTGATTTTTTGGAAACTTAGAATGATAGAGCTTTCGAAAAATAAAGACTTGGGAAACTTAGACTTTGAGAAATAAACTCATAATTTGACTAATTTGAATTGAAATCATTTTTATTAACGTTTAAGCATAGGAGAACTGAAGGGGAAAAATATTTGTGAAAGGCGGGGAAAAGTCGACTTATGTTGTGGGTTTGGAGAGTTTGGAATTGGGAAAGCCATCAAGGTGGGCTATGGTGATGATTGAAAGTCACCGAGTACTCTAGTACTCCTGGTAGTGTTGTTCGAGTCGTGTTGTATTGACCGGCACAGACTCTGGGTTTTGTTTGGGCTGTGTTGTATTGACCGACACTAGACCCTCGTGTATTCTTGTTGGTGGAGTTGTGTTGTATTGACCGACACTAACTCTTGGGTTGTTTTGAGTTTGGGTCGGAGCAGTTTTTGACCATCGAGATTTGATGAGTCAGATGACTCAAGAAGTCATCAAGGGTGATCGCACTCCTTTCATAATTAATTGTCTTTTGTCGCCGAATCGACATATACCTTCGGGTACAGTATATACCTTCGGGTACAGTATATCTATATACCTTCGGGTACAGTATATCTATATACCTTCGGGTACAGTATATACCTTCGGGTACAGTATATCTATATACCTTCGGGTACAGTATATACCTTCGGGTACAGTATATCTATATACCTTCGGGTACAGTATATACCTTCGGGTACAGTATATCTATATACCTTCGGGTACAGTATATACCTTCGGGTACAGTATATCTATATACCTTCGGGTACAGTATATACCTTCGGGTACAGTATATACCTTCGGGTACAGTATATACCTTCGGGTACAGCATGCCTTCGGGTAACTCGGCCATTCGATGGGGGATATGATCGACTGTGTGGTTAGGATCGACCTGTTGATGTCAGGCATAGCGGAGGGAAAAGTCGACCCGCAGGGTTAGGACTGATCCGACTATGTCAAGGTTGTAAGTGACACCCGAGGGTTATGGTCGACACAATGCCAGTGTTAGGACCGACTCGATCGTGCCCAGCCTATTTCCTCCGGAACCCTCTTAATTGACGTTGCATTGACATATCATGCACTCTAACTATATTTGTTGAGGTATTGATGATTGAATTGTATTAGAGATTTGATACAATGCAGAACTTATATGTATATATACAACATATAAACATACCCCCCTCTATCGCATGTTGATTGTATATCTATTGTATTCTGTAAGTTGACCCTAGCACCTTGGCTTTGTTTGTATGTTTGTGTTTGGGCGGTCGGCCTGCTGCCAGGCGTCTGTCAGCCGATTCGTGATGATTCGTTGTGCGGGAAAGACCCGGAGCGAAATGTCTATTACTGAAGCTTTCGACGAGGACCCGGACTTCATGGCTGATCGAGGGAGAGTCGATGATAGTAGTGTGGGATATGGGTGGTTAGAGTCTTTTGAGTTGGTTGTCACTGTCATAGCTCTGATTCGTCTTACTTTTGGGACCGGGTAGGTTCCCGATATATGGCTTTTGTGTGGTTCTCTTGCTGAGGATCACAGAGAGTCTGTCGGACTATAGGGGTCTTGGGTTGAGGCCATTTTGAGGCCGACTTTCTCTTGGATAGTGGTATATTTGATGCTTTTGCGTACAGTTTTGGTTTATATATATTCGCCTACGAGCATGTTACCTTGGAGTCACTGCGTGTGCGCGTGACGGGATAGTGCAGCAGAGGCTGTACCTTTGTATATGTTGTTTATCGGTTAGTTTAGTTGTTGGGCTTTGTTTTTATTTCTTTATTGCTTTTATTAAAAGGAAACAATCAAAAAAAAATTACCTGTTTTCCGCGTAAAGTTTATTTTTGGTTATTAAAGTGACATCTGGAAATCGGGGTGGTACATTGTGGTATCAGAGCTTGTCGAGTCTTTCGGGAGTCTTTGGGGAATAGGTCTTCTGTGCTAGGTTGTGTGACTCTGCAACGAGTAAAAATTGATTGTCTGCCAAGCGATCTTCGCTTTAATTGATTGAAGTTGCTACCTAATCATATTGTATAGCTATGCATAATACTATCTTATGATTGGTACTGACTGTTTGCTAAACGAATACAGAACATGGTGAACGCGAACCAACTTGCTGAGATGGTGGCCACTTTGGTCCAAGCGATGACTGTACAAACGAATGACAATGCACAGAGGCGTGCTGCTGAGGACGCACGCGAGCTACACCTGCGTCAGAGGGAAGCATCTCTGGACCAGAACAGGGGATTGAATAATTTCATAAGACAGAATCCACCCAAGTTCACGGGCGGGACTGACCCGGACGAGGCGGATCTCTGGATCCAAGAGATAGAGAAGATTTTCGAAGTACTACAGACTAGTGAAGGGGCTAAGGTGGGCCTGGCAACTTATCTACTACTGGGCGATGCTGAGTACTGGTGGAGGGGCACCAGAGGGATGATGGAGGCAAACCATGTTGAGGTGAACTGGAATTCTTTTCGTGCTGCTTTTCTGGAGAAATATTTTCCTGATAGTGCTCGTGACGAGCGTGAGTCGCAGTTTCTGACTCTTCGTCAAGGGAGCATGACTATTCCGGAATATGCTGCTAAGTTGGAATCTTTGGCCAAGCACTTCCGGTTTTTCCGTGATCAGGTTGATGAACCCTATATGTGCAAGCGCTTTGTGAGGGGACTGAGAGCTGACATTGAGGACTCAGTGAGACCGTTGGGGATTATGAGGTTTCAAGCTTTGGTTGAGAAGGCCACCGAGGTGGAACTGATGAAGAATAGGAGGATGGATCGGGCTGGAACTAGGGGACCAATGAGGTCAAGTTCCCGGAGCTATCAAGGAAAAGGAAAGTTTCAGATGAAGAAGCCTTATCAGCGTCCTATAGGGGAAGGTTTT